>NW_011967122.1:0-60516 GCF_000949405.1 Vollenhovia emeryi | reverse complement strand
TCTACAAAGTTTCAATAGTCTTTACTGCACCGTTTTAAAGAAATAAAATATAATAAAATACAACTTGAGATATTCGTGCTGTCGGCACGAATTTTTTAGTTTTGAAAATATTTGACGTTATTAAGAATTGAAATTAGAGTATTTTCACTATCAAAAGTTTAGGCTCATAAGTGAAAAAAATCGCAAATAATTCAGAAAAAAACATTTGTAAAGTGAAAAATACCTTTGTAGGAGTACAAATAAGACTCCAACTATCGTTCAAGTTTCTTACATCTAGATTTACTATGCGTTAAGAGTAGATATTTAAGTATTTCCAATTTCATGCACTTTTGTCTAAGATTGCACGTCCAATACATCCTTAAATGAAAAATTGTCAAATCTAGAATAAAATGATAGTATGTATAGTCTTTTGTCGAATGTCGTGGTGCCAACTTCGTGCGTTGTAAGATGGGGGAAAAATGTGTTCTAAACGCAAGAATATTAACTTACATTTATATAACTTACTCTTGTCTCATTACAGTAAGTCGATCTTTTTTAATTCGATGGAAGAGAATAAGAATTATTGATTTTATTTTGATATTGTCTTAGTTTTATGCTAAATGAGGTTGTGAGAAATATGAATGCGTCAAGAATACATCTCGGTAACAGAAATCCTTTCTGATTGAGTTTGAATCGAATTCTAAATGGAAAGCGACGTGCGTTGATTTGTGTTCTCTAAAAGGAAAGCAGCCTGTGTCTCGCATATGTCGGGAAGAAAGTCTTTCTGTGATACCCATTATAACGTTTGAGTGTGGTACATACGCAAGATTGTTCTAGCTACGGTACCGAAATTCATTTTTATCCAACGTGAATGATTAATATTCAATCACGAAACCTAAACTTTCCAGAAGGTATTACTAGTATCGAGGGGTAAACCTGATCAAAATCATGTACATCAATGCCTACTAATGCCCAGTAGGCATTACTTTATCTTATTTTATCTCATTTATCACGTTCTATCTTATTTTATCTTTATGATGCCCCAGCAAGGCCTAATGTCCAAAAAATGCCTAGTAATGCCCAGTAATGCCGCAAATCTGTACACCACAATCCCGTCAGCGGCTTAACCCCTCGACTAGAATGTTGCTGCTATAAATTTTGCAGGCCACAAACAATTTTCTAAAGAGATACAAAGTATAGCGATACATTTTTGTTGCGACACCTGGGAGTCTGCCTGCGTTAGTAAAATTTCTTATCCGAGTGCACTTAGGGCTCCACTGCCTCGTAAGCAGTGTGCGGTTAATGTGTCTATGATGTCTCGTACTTGGAACGAGGATGGTTAACGCGCGCTGAAAGTCCCCCGAGGAGATTGGGGAAAAAGAACGTCGCGCGTTTAAAGCAACCCGCGTTTCGGCCGATATGCCGCTCGGAAAGAGAAAGTCGGCGGCGTCGGTCAGCGAAGCGCGAAAAAATCTTTCTCCGTAGGCGCGCGAGGTATCCCCGCGAGAGTGGCGGTGCTTATTATCCCTCAACACCTGCAGGCAAGAGGAAGGCCTTTTATCGGCGCTCCGCGCGCTCGGAATGAAATCACCTCCGCGTTTATCTCTCCGCGCTGTAGCGCAAGAACCCGCGAGACTTCGCATGCGAGAGAGATACCTCGAAGACTTTCGCGCTGCTCGCGGATCATAACATGAATTTTATTCGATTATGGGATATAGGACACTCAGTCATCGAGGGTGCTGCAGGCTATATGTTCGCATAAACGATCAATGGATGTAAAGACCCTCGCCGGGGAGCGCAGAGCGCTAGGAAGATGAAGTAACTTGCATGCGATCGCGAGAACTTGCATAAGCTATCCCAGAAGAACTTCATTAGACTTGAAATCCGCACCAGTGGCGAACCAGAGGAAGAATAATTACCAAAATGTTATTTCTCCGACATTGATCGACATAATTACAGTAAAGATTAAAAGTACAAATACACGATTAAATTTAGCTAGACTGATACTTTCGAAACTCGCAATTAAAGCATGAAATTCTTGTGAAAGTGTATAGTCCAAGTCTTCAAGGTACTCGCGTAGCTAAGAAAAAGGTATAATTATTTAATTCGAAAGTAAAAATCGACTAAAATAAATTGAATATGTTATGTTAATGACAACGAAATCCTAAATAATAATTAATATAAATTAAATCGTGTAAATTTTATAATATACAAATTAATAAAATTCGTACGGCTCAAATGTGACAAAGACAAATTTGAAGGAATAAAGGACTGAGAGCCGTGACAGGGTGTTAGCGTCTAAATATTTCATATTCTAAATTGACGGTATACATTTTGCTCCCTATTGAACGGTGATTGGAGTAAAAGATATTGCAAAAATATCTCATAGCAATTGATATTAATGCGCGTTCGACACGCGCGAGCACTCGCATTGAAGGGCCCTGCGCGAAGACAATGCCGGCTCTCGCGCACGAAAATCGATTCGTTTTTCGTTCTCCGTCGCTCGGTTCTTTTCATTTGCCACATGTCGGAATCGGACAGTGGGCTCCGTCACAGCCGGCACCCTCGTCCTTGCGACACGAGACGCGGAACAATGCTCGGGCCATTTCAACAATCCTGTCACGCGGTAGCCGCGAGATAGAATCGAGGAAAAAAGTTTCGGGGGAGGCCTCCGAAGGAGAGGGTAAAAAAATGTGCACACGCACGCGGAACATCCGTCGCTTTGCATTCAGGCGCGCCCGGAGAACGAAAGGCTTTCGATATATATACCGCCGCGTACATACATATTTTTTCTCCTCTCGTTCTCGGCGCGGCCGCCGAGCCGACGGTCGTCGCACCCTTTCTACGCGCGACGAGCGAGGAAAGGGAGCGTACCGCGACTCGCACGTCGTACCCCCGATATAGTCGGTGAGATTGAAAATAATAATAACGTCGACGGCGGGGGGAAAAAGGCGACAAAAAGCGCGGTACTTTTTAATCCGAAACAGTCGTGCCCATGATATGCAGATTTCGCGGAGGCGCCCTTTTCTTTACGCGCCGCTTTTTGCGACGTGTTTTTGCGCGCGCGTCCTTGCAACGCGATCGCGTTGCAGTCCCGATGTTAAATCAATCGAGCGTAATACGGAACGCGGCGGGCGAAATGGTACGCCGGCGAATATAATAATAATCAAATCTCCACTCCCGGTAATAATGGACGGGAATTAATATTTAACCCTCCCGCGGATGGCAGCCTCCTCCTCCTCCTCCTCCTCCCCCCCCCCTCCGCCCCGGAGACGCGTTCAGAGTTGAAATATTTTAAATTGTCATTCGTCCTACGCTTTCTCTGCGCGTCGCGTTTTCGCGCGTACGTTGTCGCGCTCGTATTGACGAAAAATTGTATAATAATTAATGTTAAATAATTAATATGAAATGAATTATAGTATTGAGAAAAATATGAATATTAAGCAGACCATGTGAAAATGCTTTCATTTAAAGTTTTTCTTTATTCTACATTACAATGCCACGTATTTTCACAAATACGCTTTGTTGTACGCTTAATAAAATCGCGTGTTTACGGCGACGCAATGCGCTGTATGATAATATTTTATATACATATATTAATTACCTTATTCGCTACTTTCGGCCTTTGAAATAATAATCGCGAAACGTATAAATTATCGGAATAGGAAGCTATGCGGATTGACGTTTAATAACACATCCATCCATGGTGTTAACTTATCATTTACGCGGGCGCGTGTGCCCTCTCTTTCTCTATTTCTCATTAGTCTCGCCGATTGCTAGCCGTGTTAGCCGTAAATGAGTATAATGCACGCTGCGATCTTGCGGCTGATTAATCTTCCGAACGACATACGTGCACGTTGCTGAAAGTCTTGAATAATTCCCGCTGCGCGTATAACTAGATATTGTCAGCGTACGTCGATTTTCCGTGAGGAATTGCCGACACTTTGCTTTTTCGTGATTGCACTAATGCTAATTGCTTAAACTTTAAGAAAATATAAAATTGAGAGAGTGAAGTATAACGTGCACCTGAAGAACTTGAATCACTTATTCTTGATACTCCAATATAATATTAATCGATGACCGTATTTATTAGACTCTCTCTTGCGAAATGCGTTGAAGTAGTTTACTTAACCCTTTGAAGCATCCATTTCGATCGGAACTGCAGAAAATAAGGCACGTGTTATATCGTAAGAAATAGATTGACCAGTGGCTCATTTCCGCCGTGAATCAATTGGTGTTAATGAAATAAAACTGGACGCGACGCGTGATTCAGCAACGACGCTTCTCTTTTCTTGGTCGGAGGATGAAAATTCACAACCGTACAGTCGAACATAATTGTAGTATACGTTGCGCAGCATTAGATTCACACTGTAGCCAATGTCTCGCCGTATTATATCCAAGATAACTGAATTTCACGACAACCAGAAACGTTGATTTAATCGCGGATAAAGTTGTTAATTTTGGATTGTCATTTGCATCCTGTCAACGCGAGGAGCCGCTAATATACGCTCTGTCATGATCAATTCGCGTTACCGCGAACAGAATAAAACGACGCTGCGAAGCAATTGACGCGGGATCAGCGCGATCTCCCTGTCTCTTGCCTCAAGAATCGCCGTGAGTCATTTCTCTGAAAGCTGTCATTGTGCCGGACCGCTCCCGCGGCTGATGCCGAGTCTTAGCAGAGCTACATCACACTGCCAGGGTTAAGAAACTCGCCTTCGGACCAAGTATGCGGCTTCTCTCCGCGGCGCGGGACCCGGGGTCTCGGGTTTTTTGCTCCAGAAATACGGTCTCTGGAGTCAGTCACGGGCATGGCGCGTATATGCGCGCTCACAGCTGTCCCGGCCATCCCGGCCATCCCGTCCATCCTTTTCATCCCGTTCAAACAATAACAACCATTCTCTGTGTTTGCTTATATAACCCCCCTCGGAGAGCGGGTTCGAATTAAATTCCCGCTACATACAGCCCGGCACTCGCGCGGCGTGAATGGCGCGTTGGACGCGAAATCGCCGAAATTCGCGAAATCGATGGCGACGTAACGAATATGAAAAGAGGTCAAAAACGATTACGGGCTATATGAAACCCGGAGAACGATTTTGTTTCGTCGGTGAATTGCGAAATTTGTGCTCCCGGTCGACGTGTGGAATTTCATTCGCGGTTTTTGTTTGTAGACCGCTTTTTCGTCGGTTCTTGATATTATTGGTCAATAGCCCCTATCACCCGGCACATGCATACTCTTTTTTTACGCATGAATATTTGTGAATTGTGTTTTACAGTGATTTGCTTACGAAAGGCAAAATAAAAGAGGATAAAAGGCAGAATAAAAATACACGGGGAGTTAACTTTCTATGAAAAGAAAACACTGTAATTTAAGGCTTTCAAAACGGGGCTATTTTACCAATACTTTTCCAAAAGGGAGAAAGAGAGAGAGACAGTGGTTTTTAAGACTTTGAAAAGAGCACTCTGGCAAGTGTGATACGTGATTACGATATGTAAATATTAGTAATAATTTCTTTTCAGTATTACATTTTCAATAATACAAAAACCGAATCTAAAGAAATATCGTTTCGTATGAATATATCTTGTTTAGGAAATCGCTGTGTGGACCTACAGTTTTAGCAAATATGCCGAACTATGTTTTACCGGCGTGATGTGTGCAACGAGATGAAACTGTATTAAGACAAATGGTTCATGGTATGATAAAAAAAATGAGACGTAGGGGGTCGAAGGGCAAAGGAAGGGTGCCCAGGCAATATTTCGAGCGAACCAGCGCCGTCCGATTATTAATCCACTCGCTGGAAACCCGATGTTTTCGTCGTGTTCTCCAATGGGTCATTGCTCGTGGTTCAGTGATTCTCAACTGGCAAGTGCCAGACCCGCGCGATTCAGGCGCATTCACTGTATCGTGCACGTTGAAGAAGTAAATTCTATAAATATTCTATAGGTGTTTATACTTTAATTGTGGTGCACGAATAAAAATTGTAATCAACTCGGTGAATCTTATTATCAATGAAGCGCCGTCAATTACGATTGAAGACTAACGCAGCATAATATGAATGTGAATTACCTGGCGTGGAAAATAAATAAATTATTTAGCTACAAAGCAGCTTGTTGTTGCACGTTTAACAGGAACGTTCTCGCGGGAAAAAAATCGCGGATCTTTTTATTCAGACTCTACTACCATCATATAATTTTTTCCTCACGAAAATTACTTTGCACGTCTATTCGTTGATTCCGCGTCCTTGCGAACCTGAGAGAAATTCCGATGTAATTTAGACCGCGTGCAAAACATCACGTTATAACGTACGTGCCGAGAAGATTGTTCCATGTAACGAGAGGAGCTTCATGAGCGCCAGCCGGTTTTTGTCTTACGGGGGAAGATTTGACTGCGGCGCACATAATATGAGTCGTAAGACGTAAATTGCTGCGTGGGTGAGGGAACGTTTTTGTGCTTCTCTAATGCGTCAAATCGTTTTACACGAGTCGGTGTTGAAGCTACAACGTTGGCCCGTCCGTGTAGGAACTTATGACTTCGTGACGACTCATCACGAGCGCGCCTCGTGTGCTAGCTCTGTGCTGCATCGGCCATTATCATTGCTTTAACGACTAAAGTACAGTCGAAATTCGATTAATTAATTAAGCGTCTGCTTGCCTCGCCAAATAACGCGATTAGCACTAAACATTCCAACTTATCCCCTCGCGATCTATACTTGCGAGCGATATACCTTCAGTACCGTCAACGCAGCAAAGAGCGTGAAATTCGTTGCGGATTTAATCAGTTTATCTAAAATGTATTCACTTGATTAAATTGGAACATGCGATATGTATGTTGCGATATGCAACGATTGATATCGATCTCGATTCTGAAACTGAAACGCTTATCAAAGTGAACGCTCTTGCTCGTATACTCGCGTGCGTCAGTTAATTAAATTATAATTTCTACAGATTCATGCATTTCATTCGTGTAAAACTACCGGTTCCTTAATACTATGTTATCTCGATGTTACTGGTCTGGTAGTAACACTAGTAACAATCTTTGCACATACTTGACGCTCCCACGTATCCTCAAGTTGTTCAAGACTTATCAATATTTATAAGAACACTGCATTCCCGCTAATATAAAGTCTTCGGCATCAATATGTACGTATCGTCATTTTTCTCGAAGGGAAAAATATAAACCTTTAGTAAAATAATATTTAATTCGGAAGACACACGTCTGTTTAACTCCGATATTTTAACGTAGAGGAAAGTCCTCTCTCATGAGATAGAGTCCTAACATGGGATAGCGGGGTTTCTGTTAAATTAATAGGCATCATCAGTTGGTCCCACCATGAATTTATTGCCCTCGGAGCGAAATCTGTTTAGTGGAAAATTCATTGTTGGTGTCCGTGTAATCGTGGCGAAAAAAGATTTGCGATTGAATTTGGGTGTTGAGAACCTGCTGTCTCACATTAGAAACCTCTATATCTAAAAATGGTAGCGTGTCGCCGCAGATTCGCCGATTTTCCGAAATTATGTACCTCGAGCATGACAAAAGACAGAAGGAAAGTCGGAAGGAAGCGAAATATATCGGATCATAAGTAGATTATTGCTTGATTCGCGTTCGACGATAGAAGATGGGAGTCTAGGCGCCAGGAACAGCAGCAGCAACAGCAATTCTCCTTGCTGAAGGGTCCTTGTCTACGGATCGCGGAGCCGAGCTACCCTTGAGCACGACTCGCTCTTCGCATAGCCCCCTTGTCTCATGGCATCAACGTTTCACGTAGGCAGTCAGGGCCTTTTAAGCATATAAATTATTAGAGTCGCTTCAAGAGCCACTTGGAATCCACCATTGTTGCCTGGTATATACTTATATGCCCATAGACGAAACATTCGTATCCTGCACCTAGAAGACGAAGGAGACTAATTCCAGTCAGCCACTTTAGAATCCACTTATCGTCCTTGTATCCTCGAGGATGTTGCATCTTGCAGCTACAAAGGTAGTACATGTCACGGCAGTCCTCAGTGATCTTAATTTCACTTTAATTACACGCAAGACGATATTAACTCTGAATATATAGAATGCGCGTAATATTCAGTTTAGTGCCAAGAAGCCAAATTCATGTTGTTTCGGATTGTTTGAGTTGTTCGAATTATCAATTGTATTCGCGAGAGAAGTTACTTTGTTAATTTTTTTAAATATCACTTACTATTATGTATCATCATATATCTATCTATATATAAGTTGGTAATATTAATTTAAAAAAATGTATTTCTCCGTCTTTCATTTTACGTTATTTTAGTTTCCACTTTCATTTCTTCTAGATATTTATATTGTCAGAGGCAACTAGCGAGCAAAGATATCGGTATGAAGTGTCTTCTAAGTTAATGGCCATGTAGAAGCGGCGCACTTGACGCATTCTTAAGTGTTTACGAATGAATTAAGAATGAACTACCAAAGTAGTGCTCGTAGAGCGTTAATTATAAAACCATGAGAGAGACTTGAATGACGTCTTCCGACTTATAATAACCTAACTCGCAGAAGTAGGCGTTTCACATTACTGCGAAATACAAAACTTCTGTCACGCAACAATAATTAATTCTAACGAGGATAGGCATAAATAGGGATCTTAAATGTGTCAAGTTCACAAAATGAGTATAAGAATACTGAATAATAGGTTTTTAAATTCATAGTTTCGTTTATGACGATGTTATTACGGTAAATTATTGGATTGGGGATTACTTTAAGCAAATGATTAAATGGTCACCCTAAGCGTTTCTCAACTTGGTTCGTAAATATGGAAAAGAGTCCATCACTTTTTTTCAACAGGTATATCAGGCCGGCGTGGATATCGTAAATTATTATTTAACAGCGGCGATTTTACTTGCCGTCCGATTGGCCATTATCGGTACTTTTTAAGATCCGCTTTTGAAATTACCTCGGAGATCGTTGATATTAAATCGGGCATTTACATGCGCACAACCGCCGAGCCTCTTTTATGGTAATCAGCACTGACGACGAAATTTCTGGTGAATTGCAGTGCCTCTCTGACACCTTTGCTCATTCTAAAATGTTAATCGGTTGTAAAAAGAAATTTATACGGACACTTAACTGTTGCACCGCGCCGCGACGTGCCCGTTAAATAATTTTCATCGTATACCGAACGCACGAGCCGAGTCTCTCACGAAAGATTCCCAGTAGATGAGTAGAGTTAACAATGCGCTACGTGCGCAACAATGAGTAAAAGCTACTCTTACTACTGTGTCAATATGATATAATTATTCTTTATTCAGTGACGCGAAATTAATTTCTGTAGATTGATATGCTTTACTTATGTCCTTTGTCAAACCATTACACACTTGCTGACACAATAGGTTTCATTACAATTTAAACGTGACATTTTTAATAAATGCAAACTTTCGTTACAGTTATGTGTTTACTTTACGTGTGACTGTATGCCATCTTTCTCAGCATAAGTTTAACGTTGGTTTCAATAAAATATTATCGCGAATCGTAACACATGAAACGCACCGTGCATTATCGGAACATAGAAATCTACATTCGCAAGAAGAACCGTGTTCGAACTCATAGTGTGACCCGAATAAGTGTTTCATACGCGTCTTTTCAATACAATGTCGATCTGTCCGATCGATGCGATCTTGATTGCGAATATTTCAACGCAGGCGCAAATTTTGGGTTACATCTCGATATAAGATCTTGCGATCGCCGATCGTGATCTACACGCTACACGTGTACGGCATACGCATTGCCATGATCGCGCGACACTTTTCAAAGTCCGATGAAATCGGCCGTAATTGCACGTAGGTAGCAGGTGATCCGTATGAAGGGGACACAGAGCGTCCAATTTGTGCTCGCATCTGCCTAACGATAGCCTGCGTTGACGAAATGTAAATTGCGTCCGCACGGAGAGAGCGCGGACACAGAGTAGCGTCGTGCTTTTCTTCGGGGTTACACGGATATTCCCAGTGCCGGATGCGGATCTTAATATCTATGTAATCACGAGTCGTGTAATAATTCGAGAGACAATCGCGCATCTGGAATCTAGACAGTCGACACATTCAATATGTGGCCCAATTGGTCCTTTCGACTTACCGGGCTCCTCGCGGCCAACTTTCTCCTCGTTTACAGAATACTAAGAATCATCGTGGCCGGGAAGCCCGTATACATTCACTTATCAAAACGTTATTTTCAAGTTATTGAATTTCATGAGAAGCAATAACGATTCGTTTTACTCGATTGATAATTCAAATTGATATGGCACGATCTAATGACTGTATAGACTTTTTCACTATCCAGCGAAATTAATGCGTTTTAATTATGGAAATTCCATCATTTTGCAATAAAAGACTTGTAATATACATTTGCTATACCTTTGCTATAAGAATATTTCTTTATTAATAAATAGTACAATTGAATATCAATAGAATCTGTATAAGAATACTAACATAATTTTTATATAGAGGAAAGTCCCTTATTATGAGATAAACTGCTAATATGAGATAGCAGGGTTTTTCTTGCTAAGCTACTAGGCATAATCCGTTGGTTCCATTATGAATTTATTGCCTTTGGAGTGAAATCTCCGTTTAGTGGAAAATTTATTCTTAGATCGTGTAATCGTTGCGAGAAACGATTGGTGATTGGATTTGGGACGTTGAAAAGCTGCTATCTCATAATAGAGGACTTCCCTCTACTTTTTACAAACGACAATAATTGACTAGCTGCCATTATGGCGACGACATATTGTGGTAATAAAACGTGTTTTCATGAGTAGTTTGTCGTAAACAAATCTATGCAGCATCCACAGGTGTTGGGAATAAGCTAAATATAAATTATTAGTTATGGTCCAGAGGATCGACCCTTTCTACCGCCAACAGCTTTTCCATAATGAAAGTCGTAAATGTTATTTATGCAATAACGCACGTACAATAGCCGCTTTGACGCCGTAAGAATGTCTTATTACATATTTATTTATACTCTGAAACATTGCACGATTTATGAAAATTGCTAATCTTGGGGGTGTTGTTTGCTAACTCACGGTTTAATAATAGCACACAAGGTATGAAATGTAATTGTAATATATAACGCGTTTGTAAATAATTCAGATACGAGTTACCCAAATGACATTTGACTCTAGTTGCATGCCGTACTTTTACGATGGCACTTCTGGTCAACGTCAATACCTGGGCTGTATATAGTGGGCAATATCCCACGTATTTTACAGTGCGGGTCGCTTGTCCCGGGCCTAGTCGCACTGTTTATACGTGCGGTGAACCACACCCAGGATTTCTAAACGCCCGTAAATATCCGTCGTCGCCGGAGAAACTATCTCTCGGAAATCCGAAAGAGCCAGCGCTGCCTCGTGAAAGTGTTAGCTCGCAGGCTAGGACCACCAGCGTTTAGAAAAATTTAATCGCTTGCCTTCGATATATCCCGATTATCACGTTTCTCTCTCTCTCTCTCTCTCTCTCTCTCTCTCTCTCTCTCTCTCTCTCTCTCTCTCTCTCTCTCTCTCTCTCTCTCTCTCTGTGCGATAAAATTTAAGTGCTGTACTTTGAGCGCGTAAAACGCGTGACCCTGCAACTTGAACCCCATGTCTTCTGTCTTTTTTGTGTATGTTCACCGACACGAGCGTATCTTCGTAGACTCACGTTGACGTAAAACCCATCGATTTCGATTGTCACTTTGGAAAATGAAATAATGTATTCTCGTGAAATTTTTATAAATATTAAGTTCCGACCAGTGCGATAAATAAAAAAAAAAAGAAGTAAGCAATCGACATCGTGCATTATTAGCGAAAGTTTCACTTGCGTCCAATAAGAATCAGTCTGGATATTTGATAGGAATGTTTTCTCTTGGCTACGAAACAACGAAATTGCATGTCGTTTCTCTTCGGCCGCGGCGCAAACAAGCGGACTTTACATCTAATGACGCTCGGTATGGAGTTTATGTGCGCGCGTCGACCCAAATGTGAGCACCGTTACGTCGGCTGAAATTTTTCGCGGACATGCACGGGGCTCCGTCCGGCGCAGTTAGTTCGCACTCTAGACGCCGGCATCGGTGCTGGTCGTTCACCGTTGGCGCAAAAACCGAGACCATCCATCTCGAGCCGAGACAGCGCCCTTACGAATTCCAGAGACGTACGTGCTGTATAATTACAACGTAAAAATTTACATCGCCGGCGAGAGCGCGGTCGGGCCCGCTTCTCGCGAGCGTTCTCGAAAAAAAAAAAGGTAGTAGCGCGCGAGAGAGAGAGAGAAAGAGAGAGATAGAAAGAGAGAGAGAGAGAGAGAGGGGGGAGGCAGAAGAAGAAGAGGAAGACGAAGAACCAGGAACAGGGAGAAGGAGGGACGTGGCGTAAAAAAATGCCCTCGCACTCCCAGACCGTCGTTCGTGCTATATGCACACGCGAGACGTGCCGTGCCGCGATAAGTCCCGACAGGTGACTTAAGGATCTCAGCCCTGCGCTGGACCATATAATTGAAACGTAAAAATTTAGTACGTCTGAACGACCGTCCGCCACGTCCGTCCGCTTAGGCTACGCGTAACGCAGATATATCATTAAAAACGCCCGGTCCTCGGTGACGGACGAGTCGTAAAAAGCTCCGGCTCTGGGCTGCGCTTTGATACCGTCGAAGCCAAACGTGTAGCCTGACATGCCGCGTCTGGCTCACGCGTGCTATCGAAAGCTGCCGCGCGATTTATAGTTACGTCCGCAAGAAATATTGTCATTTTATCGGATTTATTATTGCCAGCGCCAGGTTGCTGTGGCTGTATTTTCTGCAAAAGAGAAGGGATATGTTTTCTCGAGTAATTTAAATTGGGTGTTTTCTAGTCGACGGGACTGACAAAATATGTATATGGGAGATACATTCTACAACTTGGGGAAAACTATATTGCATACTATTTGTTTTTATACCGAATATAAATTAGATATTAATATTTTTTCAATCGAAGTATCTAACAACGAGGATTGAGCTCGTGGACATATTAATAATTTTAATGAAAATAATGTCTGCTGAGGAGTCTTATGTGCTCATTATGTAATTCGTGGACAATATTCGATTTTTTTTTAAACTGAAATAAACGCGGTTGTTTTCAACAGGTCGCTTTCGCTCTCGTTTGCCTGAAATTTAACTGTAAAAAATTGTAACGATGCAATTTCTTGGTGTCCGCATTTAATGCTCATTCGGCAATGCTTTCAAATGGAAATGCACTGGAAGTATTTCGTAGCTGTTCTTTGTTGTCGATGGATACGTATCTTGTACATTCGCGCTCACGTATGTTGGTGAATTAAAGTCAATTTCTCGGGAACGAAGAAGAGGTAAAAGGGCTCATAGAATCAGTTTTACGAGCATGCGATAAATTATAATCTGTCAAAACAGGACTACTAGCCACTACGCGCGTTCGCTTTTACGACGCGTTCCGACTTCGAGCAGGTGCAATGCATATTTTAAGCAGTTTTAGCAATGAGTTTACGTAGCAAAGTATTTAATTTAATATTTGTTGGTGTAAGAATTTTTTCTGTACACATCAATCTCATCATTTCTTTTTATCTGCACGTCAATCTCATGTTCTAAGTCAGCTATCTATAAACATACACGGGGAGAATTTTGTCTTAAAATGTACTCTGAAAATTATGTAATCGTGGGACAACATGGCATTTTAACGAACTTTATGAGAGTTTTTTTGAAAGTTTACATTTTAATAATAAAATGTATACTAAGTATAATTACTAGTAAAATGTATACGGTAAAATTAAAAAAACTCTCATACAGTTCTTCAAAATGCCAACACTTTCTTGTTAGACTTCGAAACTTAATTTCAATGATACCATGCTGTTCTCTGATCTAGTCCGGCTAGTGGGACACCGTCGGTCTACAGACTGTATACAAAAGCCACATAATTTGTATATTAGACAAATGTTTTCACGAATTGACAGTTTTGGGAGCAAAAAGTGCAGAATCACCCCAGCATCCCCTTAATAATGAGCAACATTAATAATGATAAATCGAATGGTCGACTAAAAGTGTAGGTATTGCAAAAGAACTCGAGCTCCTCGTTTTCTGCGCGACAGCTAAAGCAGTCGCGGGTATTGCTCATTCTCAAACGTCGGGTAATTTACTCGTACCCATTCGTGTAATATGCATTATAATGACATGTTAAGTTTAAACATTGTCGTCGCTATCGCCACCGAACTCCACGGCATACCTGCTCGGTGAGTTATGGCGAAAAAGAACGGCCATGCCGGGCTGGCCAGTTGGGTAATTTATAGTCGCGAGTGTTAAACAATAGCGACATTCACTTTTCAATGATACAAAATTGGTTTGCATCGTATACCGCGAGGTACGTGGTGATAGCAGCCGATTATTACACGCCCACCTATCGCCTACGTGAATACAAACAGCTTAATTATATGGCGTAAACGCCACACGCGATACCGCCACGGTGGTGTCAAGAAAAAAACCGCGTCTTTCGTCTTCATTATCTAAAAGACATCTATCAGTCCGTGCCCCCGTGCGTGATACTTAGCTAATGGCCGTTTTTGCGAGTAACAGGCGACCGCAAAATTTCGCCTAGGCGGATAAATCACCGGCGGTACCGGCCGCCGTTAAGAAACGGCCCAGGGGGGTTTACACACGACTCGCCGAGGCCTATAATCTTCGAGCAACGTTAATTGAATGCCGCTTATGAATTACGATGGAATAGCACGGTGAGTCATAATTATTGGCAGATCTCCAGCTTCAATATGTCTTGCGTCGCGTGCATAACGAGGGAATTCTGTCGCGCGCGAAGGAGAACGGGACGTGGAGTGGGCCTTTACGTAATTAATACGCAAGCCAATTACACTCCAATAAAGATGCAAATGCATTTCGGAAGATCCTCCGCGAGCATACCCGATCCTTTCCACGGCGACATACGAGGACGATCGAACGAGTGCGACGTATTGTAAGCGTCGTGCGAGGCAAACGATTATTTACATTAAAAGGGCTGCGACTCAACTAAGAGATGTTAATTGTTCGACGAGTTCGACTATGCGCATACTTTCGCGCGGACACCGAATCGGTTGATAGCGCAATCGAACCAACTGAAAATTTGTCTCAAGCCGATAAACGATTTCACGGTACAGCGTGCAGCCGTTCATGAGTGCCGACGCGTTCCGAAGAAAGGAACGAGCATCGGTTCCAGGCGGTCCTTTCATAGTTATAGTCCGCGCGCGATCGCCGGCATTGATCTCATCGACGTTCTAATCACCATGCACTGATTCCCGGCATAATTCACAAATCAATGTGTAGGAGGCGTACACGAGTCGCGTCGTTACTAGTTATACTAGCTACCAGGAATCCTGGTCATGGCTAATCGTTAATTAGCACGACGTGTTTTATGGCATCGAGGCTAGCTGGTTAGCTTGTTGCTTTCGCCTCGTCATTTGATTTCTGCCGAAGATTGGCCGATCAGCCGATCCAATGACCACCGGATGCCGATCGACAGGATATCCTGCCGGGTAAATTAGCCGGTGCGCGTAGCATTACGTCGGTTACGAGACCGAAAGAGATCACTGCGAAAATGGGATTTAATGGGGTGTACGCGCGATGGTGTGCGTTTCTAATTGCTACAGCTGGCCTACGCTACACGTACGTAACGACGATCTAATTGTCGCGCGTATATACCTCGTGGATTTATTTATAACCGTGCTACGTGTTAAATCGCCGGTATCTCGCAATTATCCGTTAGGTAAGTTCTACATGTGGTAAACGCAATAAACACCCGTTGTGCGCGGAAAAACTTGCAGCGCGCTCGCCGCCGCGATTGACGGAGCTTTGATAGACAATGCCGCAAACATCCACTTCGACTGATATCTTTCGCAAGGTCGTATCTCAGATTTTACGCAATTTCCAGTTTTTCCAGCTTTAATGCACATTCTGGTCCACAATTAAGCGGACAAATCGAAAATTACGTGAAATCGAGATACGACCTTGCGAAAGAGATCTGATCGACTTGTTTAGGCAATCGTTTTTTCATGCATTAATGTCACGCATTACGGCATAACGAGTTTACACACACCCGTACAATATTTCTAGTTATTTATACTGTTTCTTGAAAAAAAGAGACGATCTTAAATCAAAGTCGCGTGTTGAAAAAACATTAAATTATTAGAGCAGATACCTGTAATCATAACATTCATAATTCAAAAACACCTCATACTTTCGTCGACGTATCCTGATTTATCGAAAAGCAGCTACGTTACATGCGCTGGGAAAGATGTTCGATTAAATATAATCGGATAATCCCAGTTACATAGTAACAAACGGACGTACCCGATGAAAAATGTGATCGGGTTTTCAATCAAATTTCATCGGACGTGTTCATAATTTAATCGGAAAACGTAAACGGAAAAATTTAATAGGTTTATCCGATGAAAACTTTTCTCAGTGTGAGATTAGGAAATTGTACAATCGTCCGAGACAGAAGTCTTTCGTTTGAATTCGACGATTACGGTCGATCTTTTTCCTAATTGCCTTTTTTTGTGAAGAAAATCCCATTTCTTTTCCCGCAGTTGAACGAGCCTTGCGCATTGTGCAAAGCATATAATTCTGTGTTTCAAAATTTATAATTTAAAGCAGAAAGTTCTCTCCGTCGCGGAACACAACGAGCGTCTACATATATTTTATGGCCGCGGGACTCATGTCGCGCTGCATATATCCGAAGAGAAAATACCTCGGTGCGCAGCGCGGAAGAGGAAGGTAGGAGAGTTTATCTACGCGGAACGCGCACGTGGAAAATGGCGCGGTATACTCTAAGTACGGCGGAATATCAGATAAGCCGCAATGAATTGCCGTGCGCGAAGTCACCGATTGTCAGAGATCTCATTGGCGATTGCCGCGAGCTTTCAGTGTTCAAACTGCGCGTATTTGATACCGGAGTGGCACGCAACGTTATATGAGCGGTGCCAGGGCAGACACGTTCCTTTCGCAAAAAGCGAACGACGAGGGAGGAGGGGGAGGCTGGAGAAGAGGGACGGCCGTCTCTTGGCAGCGACGCGAACTATCAGATAAGAGCCCCGAGATCTTTATTACGCGGAATTATGGATCGCGCTTCCTGCAAAAATCAACGATAGATACGCTTCGTATTCGGGGCGCTGCTCGCTATCGGGGTTATCGTGAGTACGGGTAACACAATGCGGGATATCAGATGAAGCTTAAAGTACCACGTATGATCCTTGATTATCTCGTACATCTCGTTGAGGATCCGCCATCTTCATTACGGAGCTATTTGCTAGGAATTTCACTCGACTAGGAAGTAATACAGATGCTAATAATGATTATGATCGTTAGAGTGTTCAATCCCCCGCATTCTCATTGCGTTCTTCGCGCGCATTCTCTTATGCGGGGGAATGTCAAGAAGTAGAGAATGAGCCATTGTAAGGTACGAAATAATCTAGAATGAACTAGAGTACATCCTTGTCAGACAAGGTAAGCTGGATTATACCGAAGTAAGCCGCGGGTTCATCAAAATGCACTATGCTACGCTAAAGTAAGCCGGAATAAAAGGAAGGCAGTGTATGCCGTAACGTACTAGAGAATGAAGGTTTAGAGAATGAAGGCGCGTTCTGTAAATAAACCAGAAGGAGCGAGATCAAGTCTGATGAGGTCTAAAAATGACGTAGACTACCGAAGCAATCAAAGAACGTCCGATCATAGAGGCGGAAGATAAAATGCTGATTTCATCGAGGGTGAGCGAGGGTTAATAATGCCATTTTTTTTATATAACAGAAAGACACTTCTTCTCGAGATGTACACTTGATTCGAGCCGACGTAGTCAACCGTTATTTTCAAAATAATTCCTGGGGCTTGAAGTTTTTACCCATTTTCTTCAACCTATAACGCTTAGTTAATTAATTACTTTTGCGGTTACCTCGTGAATTTATTCCTTTCTCTTTCTCTATCTATCTATTTCCTCCTGGCAGACGTATATCTATATGTGAATGACGTCATCTCCGTGATAGTGATACAAGACGTGCGATAAGATCTTAAAGATCGTTAGAATATATATGATGCCGCTGGCACTCGTAGATCGTGTCGGCGATTGGCATTAGCAGCTTCCTGGCAGAATACGATCCTCCGCCGCTGATCTCTTATTATTGCTCGGCCGTACACATGCGCCGCGTACCCTTTCTTCCACTGATTATCCTCGCGATGTATTTCTACCCGCGCAGAAAATGCCGCGAGAAATCATAACGATCCGTACCTCTCGCGCGCGCGCATCATCGGCGATCCCTCGCGATCCGCGATGATCGTAAAGTTATGCGAAGGACATTCGGTTTACCACTATGAATACTTAAACTCATCCGCGCTGTTGAGTACTCAAAACGAATGTATTAGTTAATTACCCTATTATTACCGTTTGCGAGTTTACATAATGATATCTTATTGACCAAGAAATTTCTTGGGAAACACTTATTGGTAGAAAATGCTTCGCTACTCCTCATGCCCACGCAATCTACATAAGGTTTCCCTTCAGAAAATGGCTTTTACTTCTGTGCCACGCTAATTAACGAGTCTCGCTGTCGATGATATTTTAATGCGTAACAACGCCGTCATGTAAAGATACTAAGCGGCCATTTACGATTGTATGGCATTACCGGTGCCTGGTCAGATGAAAAAAAGGAGATGTTGAGTGTTGATATTCCGGAAAGCTTGTCGCGAATGAAAAAGAGAATATACGAGGGTCGTAAATTACGCACGTAATTGAAACACGGTTTTCACATACCCGTGACATCTCGCGAATCTTTTTCCACATCACACACACCAAAGAAGATGAGTACTCCATTCACCGTTGGTTCACGATCAGGTCGTTCCTACGCCCGCAAACACGAACTCTCGGAAACAAAAAGTATGCTCGATTGGAAGTCAATCGTGACTGTAATACGTTCTTTTTGCCTTTGATGAATCTTTGGGTGCATCCCGCTGATTTTGTATTCGTGCAAGTTTTTCGATAGTTGGCGATTTTATAATTTTTCACTCGACGACTGTCTCCGCGATTAATCCTAAATTTATAATAGTTCAACGTTGTTGTTGCGATAAGCTACAATGATAAGAAAATACGGGTCTCGTGAAGGTCTCAATAATATAATTCTTTAATTTCCTGTAGAGAATAATGCATAAATAACATCACGTGGTTTATACATAGTAAAAACTAACATGTTAATGTTAACATTTTTCACGTGTCCCGGAAAGTCCACTCTAAATTTTAAGTTAAAATAACGTTCATCGCGTGCGTTGCTTTTTAACAAATTATAAATGTTAATTAATTAACACTACACTTCACACTTATGTCCATGTTCTTTTAACATTACGTGTCCCTTTCTAAAAAAGAAATGTTACCAGCGCGAATGTCGTTAATATCGAAGAGTTGAGGCCTCTTTTCCGCGATGTCGATTGGTTTTTCGAAGCGCGGTGTGCCTCACTTCTCTTTTAGATTCATAGTGAATGAAGATTTGCAATTTAGAAATATACATTTGTATGCATCAACTATTGAAGTAAAATCTCTAATCTTAGTAATTAGAATTTAAGTAACAACGATTTTCGTTTCGAAACATTTTCTCGATTGAACAGAATTAATCGTTAATTTAATCAGTACCAATAAGTCCGCAAAATGATACACAAACGTAGTCGCGGAACAAAGTAATGTGAAATATTAAGTACGGAATTTTCCATTACGTAGGCGGGACAACGAATTCTCAACGTTTTTTTGTTGTTTTTCACTCGGCGCGGTATCGTACGACGTTACGCGGGCCAATGTTTACCTGAAGGTCGCCGCGCTATCATTCGCTCGCCGAACGTCGAGCCGGCAGGCAGCAGCGAGTGTCGCTCCGTGCGTGGTATTACTTTTGCGTTATCGGTTTCCAAGACTCGATCGCGATGAATGCAGGGATAAAACGCTATTGATTTGCACACCTTTATCAGTAACAAGTAACGTTCCTTGATTAATCATTAAGTTTTTACAACTTGCAAAGAGAAACGAATTGTATATTGAGGCGACGGTTCTTTATCAACGTGTACCTAGATATTTCACGAGATTAACTCATCTAAGTGAATGTAAACCGTGGTACTTTATCGCGGTTACATCTCGTTTACACACCGCGCTTTTAATTATCTGTCGATTTCGTGTAATCTGTTTCATTTTCGGGAAAAAAGAGAAATTTGTACGACTTCGCTCTGTCGTTCTGCGCAACTCGAACGGGCGAGAAGTAAAGAAAGTCGCTTATTGCACGTCGTTACATTATTTCTTTGCCGCAGATTATGCTTCCGATGCTCGCGGTGCGTTTTATATCGCCAATTCGAAAGTGATTTATCCATTATCCTATTCTTCCGAATAAAAAATGCAAGTTGTTAGTTTGAGTAATTTGTATGACAGAAAGTCTTGGAAACCGATAACGCAAAAGTTAATAATATTTCGTGTGTTCGCGGTATTTCACATCGCGTACGGGAGTGCCGGAAATTTCGTGCGATCGATGATTTTCGCGAGTGAGTGTTGTGTAAGTGCAATAAGGAAATCTGAGAGGAGGAGGAGGCCGATGAGGCATCGGGCAACGACGGAGAAATCGTAAGGTAAGTGTCTTACATTTTTATGTTATCTAATTGTCACTTGTGTAAAATAAAGCATCTGTTCTGTGTTTTTATTTTATTTATTCAAATGATTCGAACGAGGAGTCGAATAAGTGTTAGGGACAAAACCGATGTATAAAATTTTGTGAATTTATATTTAAAAGGAAGACTTTCTCAGTATTTTATATAATTATCTTAATAAATACCTATTTTTAAAAATATAAAATATCAAGCATATTTGGTACAATAATTTCGATTTGACACAATTAGACTATACTAATTATATACATATTTGTTTTTTTACAGTTTAACATACATGATGTACAACTCTGCGGTTGCGAATCGTATCAGTGAGTGATAAATTACTTTTTATTTTAAATTGACGTTGCGCATACAATTACTTCTTTGCATGCACAGAAATTCTTAAAAATACACAATGCTCAACTACAAACTGCGCGCGCGAAGCGCGCGTTTGGTCATCTCTAGTGATGTAATAAAAGCAGACAGAATAAGTAAACTGTACGAATAGTTACAAATTAGAACAGTTGAAATAATTTTTAAGCAATGTCGATACTACATGTTTCGGTTGATTTTGCGAAATAGTTGTGTTAAAAGAACTCAAAATAATATTCAATTTTCAAATGACATACATAAAGTGTCAAGTTATTACGTCAACGTAAATGTAACACATAAGAGTGTTACGAAAATAATATATCTGATTTAAAAAAGTTACTTTTACATTGAAATAATAATCAAGTCTTGATAAGACAAGAAAATTTTAACATTTGAACACACGATGTTTTACTGTGTATATACTTCATAAATTATTGTAAAACTAAAAGAATGAAAAAGTTTGTTTTTAGTCAAACGACGGGAAGGAAACCGTTGATATTTATAAAACTCCTTTCGTAATCTTGCGTTCCAGTAATCGTGAAATCTTTCGGAGTCTTTCCGTGTAATTTCGAGGTGGGTTTCGCAATCGTAGTAAAGGACAGGAAAAAATACGACTGTCCTGGACTGTCTTTCTCCCGATGGCGTCCCGTGATAGCACCTCTGTGTTTGATTTATGCCACGTATTTGTGCCCGGCTCTCTCGCATAAATGACAGGATAAAGGGCTGAGGCAAGAAAGACCGTTGCCTATTGTTCAATGATTTACGTTTGTCCTATTATCGTGCAAAGATTCCTGCCAAAGTTGTCTCCGTTTGCACATCCAAGAATAGATACCGACGACGGCTGAAGGCTAGGGGTTGAGGGGGGGGGGGAACTTCGGGGGTGATGTAGAACGAGCCAGGAAGGAGCGGGACCGGTCTCGTTGAGTGATTATGACTTTAAACGGCTTCAAAGAGGTCCTAATGGTATAATTATGCCAGGCACGCTTTATGAAAATTACATTTTAAATGTATCCCAAGGATCTCGCGCGGGTTTCCATCATTTTGGTCTACCTACTTCTACGTGCAATATCACTGTTACGCTTTACACTAATTAAATGCACCGCGTTTAATTAATAAAGTAGTAAGGCAAAAGTACCTATATTTATGCGCGATAATATTAAATTACCATGACGTAATTGCGCATTTTTATTTTGTTAATTATACATTTATAAATACGCAATTGTTATATATTTTGCAGTTTTACGCAGTACGCGGTGCACAATAGTTAATTAAACTTCTAGCCTCATATTTACATTTCATGTATTATACGTGATGTTTTAGAGGATTTAGAAATACTATATCGTTTTGCTAATGTAGACAAGTACTATGTACGATAGGTAACCCCTATCATCGGCGCAAGACTAAACCTTTTTTCTGATTCTCCTTGTCGGGGCATTAGCGAGAAAACCGGACTTTAGAATGTACAAAATGAGAATGAGCGTCGGATTAAAAAAAAGCCCGGCCGTTTGGTAGCGAGTGGCCGGATCGATAAACGAGGACGGGGACGGGAGGGAGAGGGATGATGTGAAGAGGGATAGAAAGAGAGAGAACCGGTCTGCTGTTCGCTAATTGGTGGCGCTAATTAGCACCGAGGTGTCGTCTCGAAAGCCCTCTCATACACCTGTAGACATAGGCTGCAATGAGCAGTGGTATGTGCGCGAGCGAAATTTCCACGTTAATAATCTACCGTACAATACACCTGCGCGAGGTATTATCTCATAAATGCACATTCGAAAACGTTGCTATCCACCCCGCCTTGTTGCTCCCTTCCCTCTTTCTCTCTGCTATGCGTCCGGGAGTAATTAACCGGGCTATCTCTTCTCACCTCTGTCATTCGACTTGCTCGCTCAGGGGGGAATGGCTAATTATCACTACGAGGTAAAAAGTAAAAGCCAACGTGTACCAAAGAACGTGAAAATTATGAAAATCCACTTCTTCGTATTCGCCATCGCGGCTAATCCTTGTCAGTTAAAAATTATTAATTCGTCCAAATTCTGCGCAAGGGAACGAAAAAACGAATTAAATTTGCATTTTGAAAATGCGCGAAATCGCACGGAATATACACATATCGAGTATGATTTTCTGTATATAATTTAACAGTAAATGAGAGACTCGATCGGAAAACGGATTTCGGGATAGCGTACGCATTAACGCATTTATATTACGTTGTTTTTGCGTGTATTACGGTTTTATCCCAGCGCGCGGAAAAGCGTAGCTGATTCGAGGGAGGCCAGTTTTGTTAATCAATAATTCAAATTATAAATTTAAGCCTGAGAAAAATTGAACGAGGACGCGGACGCGCCTTTGACGTATATTAAACTTTTAAAAAAAAAGGTAAAAAAGACGCCAAGTAAAAGCGCCACCCAATCAGGAATAAGATAATTTAATTGTTTGGATATATTTTGTTAGGAAAAATACATTTTTATTGTCTCTACAAAAGTAATGATATATCTTCAAATTGCGCCAACTAAAATAACGTCAGTCACGTCAGCACGCTTGTAAGCGTCACGTTGCGTCAGAAATATGAAAAGGACGTTCCCTCCATCATTGCCTTCGTCGACCAAGGCGACGACCATAATCAAGACGACGACGTTTCTTAAATAGAAATTTCCCAATTCGGACTTTACATTGCAATTATCTCCACTCATGTAGCAAGTAGGAGAAAAATAAAAACACTTTTATCATGCAAATCGAACCCAAGCTATCGATTAAGTTCTCTTAGATGTTCGTCGGATCAGACGTTGTTGAGATCCGAAAATCTGAGGGCCTGTCAACTCGCGTACTCGCGTAAACTACACGGTCGGTCTCGCGCGCGCGGTACTAGCTACGTTTATACCTGGCGCGAAGACACTACCGTGTCTCGTGATTAAAGTCATGCTCTCCCTATAGAAAAGGAACCGACAAGATCGCGGGTGGATCTTTGCCACAGCGATAGATCACGATCATCTCCTTTCCGAGCGCTTCTATGACCCAGAACAACACATTACTCTCGAGTCCCCACCGCCGCGGTTATGCGCGAGCGCATTTGCATATTATAACGATATCGATATGGTAGCACGTTAATGCTGTTGTCGCAGTACTTGCCGTATATAGTCGCGCACACCTGCGCCTGCCACCGGCCTGCTTTTGCGCGCGGCATCGGCATCCGGCGATTGTCCGGCCGCCGTCTCTTTCTCTCGCTCCTTGTACGCGTCAGGCTCCCTTCTCTCTCCCTTTCTTCTGCTTTGTGCCTTTTCTCTCTCTCTTTTTGTCCCTCCCGATAAAACGCTCGCGTCGCATCACAACTTACAGATTCCTCCTTGCCTCATTATAAAGACGCTTAACATTCGCCATGTAGGAACCAAGTATCGATACAAGAAATCTTGCGAGATCTTGTAGGAAAACTTACGTACGGCGACGTATCGAAAATGTAATTTATCGCGGCGCTGAAATATTCGTCCATCCCTTTCTTACAATGTGTTACATAATTTCTTGAATATTATTACTTCATTTTCTCCCAGCACGGTTTTTACCGTTGATCGTCCTTAGATATTTTTGGAGAATAGAATATACGTTTACGTACTTATACATTGTTTTGCCACTGCGGCGAGACAGAATCCGACTTAACTGGCGCGAGGAAAAGCACAGTGAATTGAAAAAGCGACGGAGAGAAATAACGGTAAATATAGCAGCTTATTTCACCGTGTCCAGATATTCATAGAGATATCTAGAAATGGCCATGTGCGCGATATATCACAAATGTGCAACGAATGCGAATCATTAATTGACTTAGGAATATCAATATCTCGAATGATTTAGTGACAATGCACCGTCCACTGATACAGTTGTAATAATAAACCGCTGGTATTCATTCCCTCGAGATAGATCGCGGTCCGTTAACAGTGGATATTGAGCAGATGCTCCAAGTGTGTAAATGCCAAGAAAATAATTTGTTATATGTAAACTTTATTTTGCTCCCATTGATTTAATCCCACTGTGTTACAGGCATTAAAATACATACAATTTGTACTCGTAATTAACAACAACGGCGTAAGTAGAAACGGCCAAATGGCGATACGATAAGTTTCGATACAATCGAGATAATTTATTGCGTACTCGAGAGGTGTGCGCGCTTTTCAAGCGCGGGTTTTAGAGGCTGTCATATACTGAGAAATGCGTTGTAATGTTATCGTTATAATTATTCCACCCCAGTAATACCGGGTGGACGGGCAACGTGTTGAATATCAATCATGCGTTACAAGAAACTATTATCATCCGCAACATATTATACACTGAGAAAACTTTCCATCGGATAAACCAATTAAATAGTGTTTCCGATTGATTAAATTATGTGTATATCCGATGAAATTTGATCGAAGAACCGATCGTATTTTTCATCAGATATGTTTCTCGCGCATAAGCGTTAAATCTGAAGGAAAACAGACAATAATTAAACAATTAATAAATTCATAAGACTCTGACGTGAAATCACAGATTCGAAGGAATAAAGAAATAAGAGCCAAGACAAGAGGTTAAATGTCTAAGCATTTAATTTTTTAAATGTATTGTGAAAAAGATTACCCCAGCTGGGATTTTCAAAATATGTAAAGAAAATAAAAATGATTTAGACATTTAACACCCAGCCTTGTCTCTTATTCCTCTATTCCTTCAAACAATAATTGTTTTGCCTGTATAACATAAATATGAGGCAATCAGGCGGTTTTTCGTAGCACGAAAAGGATCAGGCTCTCGCCATTCGCTGGAAATGTTTAACGGCGGCCTTTACGGGTGTCGTTTGTGTTGTAAGTACCCAAATCTCGGCGGATCGTCGATCGGAGTGGTTACGAGGAGTCGAAAATTCGAGGGTCGGTTAACCAGTCTCTCTCTCTCACGCGCTCAATCGTCGCAGCGGGCGATCTAGGGCCAACGAAACAACAAAAGCCGAAATTGCGGAGCATTAGTCAAACATCGCCACGCCGTAAACTAAACACACCGCTCCTGGTCCTTCCCTCGCCCTCCCCTGTCCTTGTCCTATCGCCTCATCCGACCTCTGTGCAAGCGAGTTATCCGCTATCTCACTTGGACTGTCGATTCTCCTCCGCTCGGAGCGAGGCGGAACTTGGCCACCTGGTACCATCAAGAGCCCCTGGATAAAGCCATCAATAATTCACGATCGGCTAGTGCCTGTGGTTAATATATATATATTACATCTATGTGCATTGTACCACATCTGGGCGCGGCATTGCGGACTGTCGCTCCTCTCGTTCCTGCTGAGAAAGGAGTGACGCGACAATGATCATAAAAGAATTATTCCGACGGGAAGAAAGGAGAAAGCGAGGAGCAGATGACATTTATTACGTCACCATACGCGCGGTGCTTTTCGGTAGAGGCCATCTCGAGGCCCGCGCGAAACTTTTTTTTTCTCCATTGTATCAATCATTTCGCATTGTTCACCCCCTGGATATCAGTTTTACATTCGGAAGAATGCGCGACCGACTCGGTCGAGCCTCTCTCGCCTCTACAATTCACCTTCTGCATTCGATCGCAGCCTGGAATTTTCATTCCACTCTCACGCCGACGTCTATCAGCTCTGTGACAAGTGCACTCGCGCCATAGTTTATTAATCTTATCGGTGTATAATAGGCATTGACTTTTGCACAACCCTCATCGCGCACGAACGCATGGAAGAGGCGAGCGAAGTCCGTCGGAATTAATAACTGAGAAGGACGTACGTCAGGTACGACGTGATGCATGCATATTACATTATGTTAGCCGTTGCGGCAGCCGAGAGAGTCCCATAAATCTCGTCCGCACGCGGCGAGTTTCGACGACTTACTTGCCTTCGATATGCTCGATCTCATAAATTTCTGGCAATCTACTGCGAAACGTGAGCGCGAGCACGCGTGTGCGTGCTCGTGCATGATCTCACGGCGAACGTTAGGATGATTCACATACACGATTCACGCGGAGGCAAGCTTCGTCTCTCCGCGGTTCTTATTAATGCTGATTCGATAGCGCGATTTCTCCCGTATCCGCGCGCACCATCTTACACCCGAGCGTACGCTCGATCGCATACAAGTATCATCGCTAATTACCCGGCAATTTGTGAATTGCATTGTTCATACGCGTACACGCGAATGCGTGTAATTAGTGTACGTCGTGAGCTACGCTAGAACGCAATTAACGGACGAATTAGTTAAATCTATGATGTCCTCAAATCTAGGGGCTTCTACGCTACCTGTTTGTCGAGCCTACACTGACGAACAAAATTTTGTTTTAACTAAGTAAATAGATTTACTTAAAATTATTTATCTTACTGAAGTAATCATTTATTCTATAATATTTAAATAAAAATATCAAATTTCGAGTAAATCTATTAAGTAAATTAATTTAAATCATTACATTTGCTACATTCAAATAAAGATTTCGTGAGATACAGAATACTATTTATTAAATGAAATAATTGTTTTTGTTAAATAAGAAATCCAATTTTCTTCGCTGTGAAAATTACATCTTAGTAAACATTTTATAGAATTAAAATAAAATTTTTTTTTATTAAAAATGATCTATTCCTTGATACTTAATAAATAGTTAAATTAAAGCAATGCATGTTTTAATTTGTTTATTATTTTGTAAATTTAAGTTAATAAGCTATTAGGAGCCATCTAATGAATAATTTTCTTGAGTAAAGTAAATATTTTTTTATTAAGATATTTTTCTTATCAATGTGGAAAACTTAATTGCGGATTGCAAGACCGAAACAAATTTGCGCGGGAGAGGTCGATGAATGACGCACGATGTTTATACGCGGAACAAAAATGCTGTTGAATGAAAAACAATAAAGTTGCTTGAATTATACGTTAACGTCACGGGTTGCCATAAACATTATAAATGATTCACTCAATTGTATTTGCTACGAATTTTAATTTGAAGCATTTAACTAAATATCCAGATTATTAAGACAACTGTCTGATGTTTTTTATTAATTAATCTGACGTTGTTTCAACGATTCTATTTCAATTTCACTGATCTTGGTGATGGAATATCAATTTGTTTTTGTAACTGCCACACATTCCAAGTTTTAGGAATAACTTTACCGTAATCGCACGTTACATTTTTGCCCGCAGCGCTATAATTAATTGTAAAACTGTAAGTAGATTAAAAAGCGCATCTTTATGAAAGTAACGCCTGCTTGGAAGGTGGTGCAGCTGTTGGAGCGATCGATGGCTCATGTCGAAATCGAGACACGTATTCACTCGCCTTGCGCGTTGCCATAAATATCGTTGTCTCGTCCCATTACATTCAACTAATGCGCCGAGTTTTCCTTAGTTGGTAACTTCCGGCGTATAACTGACAAAGTGCCATTACATATACAAGCGTTAGCAGTGACGCTTTGTAAACGTAATTCATGCCGATCGTGACCTTGGATAACATCGTTCCACATGAGACCCTGTGAATTGCAACAACAATTTTCATGGTGCATCATTGGAAAGAGTTTATGGAGAACGTCGAAGGGGGAAATTTTATGTCTACAGCCTGCGCACTTTTCAATCGACTTTTGGATACTCGCCAAAATATCGAGATAAATTGTAAATTTGTAAAACTTTGGTATATTTTTTAATAATCAACTAATGAGAAGATTCTTAAACGTCGCCAGCAGTAATTAACAACATCAGTGATTTTTATTGACCGTATCTGGCCAATTTTATTAATACAGAGAAATTTTTTGCGAAAGATATTACCTCGGCCAGGGTCTGAACTTCGGGGGTTTGAACCCTGGACTTTTCCTTCTCTCTAGGCGGACGTCTCACCAATTCGACCACTGAAACACATGCAGCACGTAATATTTTTCGCAATAAATTTGTCTGTATTAAAACACTGGCCGGTTAATGTCGACTAAAAAGCTTGATTATTGTTATCTATTACTGGCAACTTAAAGAGATTTCTATGTTTAAACTTTTAAACATTAAAAATCTTTTCTGCCATGGTGTTAGACTCATTGTCAGTGCGGTGTAATGATTACGAGGGGACCTAATAATTTTGTCTAAGGCTGTACAATTCAATTTGTAGAAAGCATCTTATGGTTTCGTGCTCAATGCATATTAAATTCTCAATGAATATCAAATTTCGTAACATTAGATTGCTGCAAAGTAATTGGCCAGATCAATATCCGTAACTAAGATTCATTCTGAAAAACTAATCAGCTGTGCATCAGCTATTTTTACTTTTTTCAAATGTATGTTACATGTTGAAGTGTACACGGGGAGAATTTTTTCTTAGAATGTACCCCGAAAATTGTGGTAATCGTGGGACAACATGGCATTTTGAAGAACTTTGAGTTGCTTCAAATTCTACTATACATTTAGTAAATTTTATTAAATGTCGTGGAACAGTAAAATTTAGTAAAATAAAAGAATTATTAATTATTAATAAATTTCTTTAATTAGAACTTGTCAGTGGTATCGATTATTAATTTCCTTGGTTAATTATTTACTAGCGACAATAAGTCTTAATTTTTGCTATTTACTAAAGAATTAAAAAAACTCTCCTGAAATTCTTCGAAATACCATGTTGTCCCATATTTTAGTAAATTTTACTAAAATGTACAGTAAAATTTCAAAAACTCTCATATGAAATTCTGCACGAAATACCGTGTTGTCCCACGACATTTAATAAAATTTACTAAATGTATAATAAAATTTGAAAAGAAGTCTTCCAAATTCTTCCAAATGCCCAGAGAACTACCATAAATTTCAGGGTAAATTCTAAGAGAAAATTCTTTTTGTACGATTGCGCGAAGAAGTTATTAGCGTACGATCGGAGACGGAGAGACCGGCACGAATCGTCGGTTCCGCGTGTCTCATGTCAACTCGATTGTTCGTCTATTTTTGCGCGGTACGAGCGATCCTCGTAATACTTTAATGGATCGCTGTGTTGATTATTTTAATCGTTTCCTCATTACCGATCGCTCCCGTATGATGTCTCGCGCGCGCTTCGTAAACGCGCACGCCGCGGCAATTACGTACACGAAGCTTTCTCGGAAACAATCCTTCCGATTGTCCGCTTCTGGGCAACGCGGCGACGCACGTTCGTCGGCTCGCCCGTTTATACCGTATCGTAATTAGATGAGCACATACCAATCGCAACTGTTCGAGAGTGCCTCCGACTCGCCACGCGAGACTCCGATCGCGCATAATCGCACGGCTCATCGATATGCCGGCGCTAATGATCGCTTTCGCGTTTATCCCACGACCGATCTCGTACGAGAGGATTTTGGCGCTCCGATCGGTTGTTATGGGTCTTAACCGCGCGATGAGAAGTCTGTCTCTCGGAGGAAGGTGCAATTGCGTCATAGAAATTTCACGTACAGACGTTTCGAGTGGCTTTTGCGCGTGATTTGGTATTAGAATTGGGAGAGAGGGGGAGAGAGAATCAGAATCATTAGTCCTAGTCTACAATGGAGGATTTAAGCCCTAAGCTTTGAGAAATTGACCAATCACGGTCAAGTGCGAGTAGAATACGCGACTGTGATTAGTCAGTTTCTTAAGGCTTCGAGTTTAAATCTCTATTGTAGACCGGGACTTATTTATTATACACTCTGGGATAAATCCCCTAAAGCGTGAGAGCCCAAGTTAGAGAGAGAGAGGGGGGGAGGAGGAGGAGGAGGAGGAGGAGGAGGAGGAGAGAGTCGATATCGACGTTACATCACCATGATTATAGCCGAACACATTGATCGGATTAACAGTCTCGTAGATATACATACAGCCTGAATTGATTCTACCGTAATCTTGTGTACACCCACATGTCCTGCATATCCTAACCAAGTGTCAAGCGTATCCTAACGTAGATCGGAAACGAATTTGCGAAGTTATTTAATCAATATGCACGCACACAATGTACGCCCTGTGTGCCATTTGAATGCGTAATCTTGCAGAAAAAGTATTGTACGAATTGCTACAGTGCATCATTAAGATTTTCCTCATGTCCTAGTATGTAAATTACAGCCACAACCTGTTCCTTACACGTTAACTTTTTCACGGCAATCGATTAATATCGCACGTTGCAAGATACAACGTGCGATACGTCGTCAAAAGTCCGAGAAAAATTTCATAATAAAATGAGCGGTGAAAAATTGAACGTGTTCCGAATATGAATTTACTGTACAATTGCCCGGAGAGGGTTTCGCGTATCGGGAAAATGTTGCAGTACTTCCGTGAAAAAGACATGCATTTTTGAAGAAACGACCGGCGACGCGCCCTCTCGGATGTCCGAGACATCCGCGGTGCCCATTCGCGGTAACGCGGCCGGGTAATTCGGTTAACCGCCTCAACTCGTACGTTTTATCCTAATGAGAACAACGGTCGCGACCGATACGAAGCTCCTGGGAATTGGCGGCGTCGACTGATGAAGACGAAGAGGGAGCGGAGGCAGAAGGACGGGGTCGTTAAACTCACGAGAGAGAAACGCGGCTCTCGGGTCGCTCACGACACTGGACGGTGGCCGATACGCTAATTTAATTAGCAGGAAATGGACGAGCTGCCCGCTAGGATCTCCAGTGTGCGTGCGTATGCCGCGCGACATTAATGCGTGAACGCTCTCGGAGGAGAGGACGGTGTCGCGGCGGGCAGCGGGAAGGGGGGAAGCTTGAGGCCAATTCTACTTGGTTCGCATGACCGGCCCGCCTCGAAATGAGCCTGTAATTTACGTATCGCCACGGCGGCGGGCGAGAGCCGCTTGATGATATCTGCGCAAAATCAGCGATGCGCGCCCGCGATGGCCGGGAATTACGTTGACAGTCGCGCGAAAGTAGTTCGTGAAATTGAAATTCGCCGAATTACACCGAGAATCTTGATGCTGGTAAGTGCACGGCTGATCTATGACCGCCGCGCGCCCGTCTTCGTCATCTGCGGGCGCGAGCGTAGATAGACCGCCGTGTGACGAATGCGCGAAAGCGCGCATTGTGCGCCAAAGTATTCGCGATCGTATCTGCTTCGCGCATCCTCGCGCTTAATCTACCGCCTTTCGTACACTTTCAATTTAAGGCCTGGTTTCACCGACGTCGCTTAAGGGGATCCTAAAGTCGTCTGTTTTATCGACATTCTTTGTTGGAAGTAATCTTTTAATTGGCTCTACAGAAATGCAAAACTCTTTTACGGAATTAAAGTACGCAGCAAAATCTAGAGTATGCTGGTTGACTTTATGTCAAATATGAAAAAAAATTTACTAATTCTGGGTACGCTTGACGACAATATTTGCTTGATACAAGAATTCTACAATAAATATATACAAAATGAAACCAGCGTACTCTAGGGACAACATCTAAGAACAATATCGTGCAATTAGAACTAAGATTAATAGAGAAAAAGACCTAGAGAAAAAGATTACTTCTAATAAACGCTAGTCCAGAAGAAGAGAAAAGGAGCAGTATGGCGTGTAGAAATAGTTGCCAGGCTTTTTCGAGATAGGTCGCTGCCAAACATCCGTCAGATTGTCAGTAAAGCCATGGTGTTGACGATGCTAGAAGTCGATCCAAACTCTCGGTCTGAGCAATGTGTAGCTAATAAAATTGCTGCGTTTTCGTGAAAGTTGCAAATTGATTGGCTATAAATGTCTCGGACCGAGTAGAACTTGGAATTAAACCTGTCGATAACTGACGTTTTTAATTCCGTCTCCTATCTTATCGACACCGGTTGAGTTCGCCAGCGGCTTTAGGATTCCCTTAATTTAAGCTTATAGCTTAATTCATTCTTTGTCTCTTTCTGACCGTTAAACAGTTGATGAACGATGAAGCACGCGGTCGCAAAATTTCAAGGAACGTTGAAAAAAATTAGGAGGCTTATTATATCGCAAGTTTAAAGTCGATTCCGCGTACGCGCTGCTCAGTGAACGCGCTATAAGTCAGCTCGCATATCCGACAACGGATAGAAACAGAAACTTTAGTCATAATACGCGCATTCATGGCTCGTTCCCCTTGCAGCGATATCATTGTAACGTCTCATTCTAGCTGGCTATCCGGTGACTATCGAGCCCGGTCAAAACACGGGCTCTGGCAACCTGCTAGTCCCGTATGAACCGATCGCTTCTTTATCTACGATCAACAGGAAGAAATTACTCAAGAGAATGACAGTGAGGTGAACGTTTGAACGCCGGAGAGTTGTATTTATTAAAGCTGCGTCGGGATCGGAGATCTGAGATAGCGCCAAGTAGAGATTGCGCTAAGTAATGATAAACAAAGAAACGAAGAGGAGGTCGGGCCGCAATGCTATCGCGCGCGGCGCGATTTATAATACGCGATTTTGCCCGATCGATTATCCGCCCCATTGTGACTTCGGGTTTCCAGCGAAAGGTTGAATTTCCCACCCATTTTTCGCAGTCACCCGGCACGGCCCTCGCGCTATTCAAGTGCAGATTGCGCTGCCGAGAAGCGCGAATATAAAATTGCGCGCATAATCTGTATATCTATAAATCTCATACGTGTTGGCATATTTAATATCGCGTGAGGAATATGATCGCGATAACATTCGCGGAATATCGCTCGCAACGAGAGCGGTATACCGTGATGAATCTCAGGCGGAAGATGAAAGCGAGGCTGCTCTTGGCGGCTCGTTTGCGTCTCAAAGAACGAGAGCGTTGATACGCCTTCCCGGAAAAACCATAAAGCCGATAGGTGATGGTAATTGAATGAGTGATTACCAGCTGGGGTAGTTGCAGCAAATAAATTGGCGGCGGAGTAATCGCCGCGGCAAGAAGCACGCCCCGGCGCGGGGAAAGGGGCACCGGCGAGTAAAGACGGGCGAGAGATGCACTTTTTCCGCGCGCAAGAGCCGCGTCGGGTGGAAGCCGCGGCGCGGAGACAAACCCGCGTGTCTCGTGGGTATTGAAAAAAAAGAGGGGGAAAAAATAACGTAGATAATAATGCAATGTTTTGCCCGCGCGGACGTGTAACCGCCGAAAGCAAGTACTTGACGCCGGTGCGGGCCGAACGGTTCGCGAGAAGTCGTAAAGCGAGAGGCGCGAAGGTGAAGGCCGGAAGCGGTAAATGAACGGCGAGGGAAAAGACGACGGAACGTCCGCGGATCCCGGCCGTGGTGTGGAAAATGTACAATGACAGAGAAAAAAATGTGCTAATGACCCAGATTTTATCGCGCGTCTTTACCGTCCCACCGGAGTGCACGGAGGTGCGCGAGACAAAGCGGAGTTATCGCGACAGCGACACGCTGAGGACCAATTTATGGAAATCGGGACTTCCCACGAAAGCTTTCTTCCGCGGTTCTCCCGGCGACAGCGGCGAGATTTATATCTCGGGCCATACGCGATTAACGTCATTGTACGCCTAGATAAAAACGTTGTTGCTTCAGGATCCTTACCGTCCCTCGCGCGCGGCTCCGTCGATTATCGCGCGCCTTTAATTACATGTATCGTACGCTCAACCGCAGCAACAATCACCGTTTCCTCATTAATTCTCTACGCGTTAATTCTCTATGCGAGAGAAATTAATTTCGCGTTTGGAATATTATCTATAATTCGATATCTATTGGCGTCCTCGGAAACGTACAAATTTGTATCGGTTGGAACCGCGGCTTTTAATCACGGTTAATTATTCGCTTATTTAGCAATCTCTCGCACGCACAAGTCGTTTGTGCGTCAACGTAACCGCCGGGGCCTGCAGGAGGATGCACCGTCACCGACTGAAAGTGCATTCCACTGTTTCGGCCACGATGCGGAATGTTAGTGAGCTTTCTACTACGGGTATGCACAAGGCGTACAACTTCCCGCACTGAACACTGCGCAACGCCGGAATCTCGTCGACGAGCATAATTAAGGTGAATATGTCAGATCGGGACAATGGCGTGCGCGTTACTCCCGCTGAAATCTCGAGGCACTGCATTATTTTCATTCCCTCGCGTATACTTAACGATATTATATACATTTCATTCGATTCAATTTTTAATTAAGGTTATTACATTTAATTTAATGTACGTTTCTCTTCTTTTCTAACGCAACAATTTAAAATGTGCTATTAAAATTGCAATTCCCTTAGCCGCACACATTTTTACGACCCGTTTTTATTTTGTAATATTTGTAACACAGGTGTCGCAAATTAACAATTAATAATTGCACGGAGAGAAAAATTATGTTGTATCAACAAGATCGGCGTAATTGAAATGAAATTGTTGAAACAACATCAATATTAATGAACGAAAAACATCAGATAGTTGTCTTAATAATCCAGCTATTTAGTTGAATGCTTAAAAGAAAAATCCATAGCGAATACAATTGAGTGAATTATTTATGTCTGTGGCAGCTCGTAATGTTTAATTCAAGCGACTTCGGTTTTTTTTATTCGACAGCATTTCTTTTGCCGTGTATAAATATTAATAATTACAACAAAATATTGTTGTAAGGTTCCCATTCGATTCCGAGTAAGCAAGTTCTGACTTAAAGTATCTCTGGAAATGAATCTTTCTAAACCTGCTTATCGTATCGTACACGCAAAGTCCCTCTCTGTCCCGTTTGGCCAGACGTTATGGTATCGAGGAGGAGTTTCGATCTTTTATAATGAAACGAATCTACCGTCGAAACAGGTGAAGTCCGTGGAACCGAAGTGTTTCACACATCCCCACGCCTGCACACGTGTGCATCTCTTCGTATGTTACATACAATAAAGGGCTGCATCCGCTGTAGACGCATCGGCCGGACAATAGGTTTCCTCGGTAGACGAAATTAGTGTTATTATTGGACCAAATGTCTGGGGCCACGTCGTGGGAAGGAACGTTTCTCGACAGCCTCCACTTCCTCTTCGGTCTGCTTCTTCCTCGTCTTCTTCCTTTCCGTCTTTTTTTTTTCTAAACGACAGCAGGCGATTTAACCCTAGTATTTTGATATTATTGTACACATGTGGCATGAGCGATAAAAAAAATACACGAGCCGAAAGTTGTGCAATTGTTTAAAGAAATTATTATCCGTATTGTAACTGAAGAATTTTTGGAATTTGCTGTCATTTTGTTTATAAAAAATGTTTCCTCCGCATAAAGTGCGCGAATAAAATTGTTCAGATATAAAATGTAAAACGAGTGTTCGGTTAATCATATATGAAATAAATCTGATGTAACCGTAAATAATATAATAGCGTGGCAAAACTATAGATCTTTTACCGAAGCGACAATTGTGATAGCTTTGCGACGCAATTTATGATTAAAGCTTCCAGTTGTATATATACATATATGTAATATAACGACGTATACTTATATTCAGGGTTGGGAAGTAACTCGTTACTTGTAACGAAGTTACAGTTACTTTTTTGGTAACTCTGACTTAACTTCGTTTCTTTCTCTCCATCTGTAACTTAACTCAGTTACATTTTTTTCCATAACTAGTAACTAATTTAATAGTTACATTAACAGTTACTTTACATATTTTTTAAATCTCCACAGACCGCATCAGACCTTGCGTTTGCGCATAAACGCCTTTAATGGCGCTTTCAAATGCGGATTTGATATTTCTATTTTCATTGCAAGAAAGTAACTGCAAAGTAACGATCCGTTACTTTTTGAGTGGCTGCAACGCGTTACTTTTCAGAATTGGTAGCTTGTAACTGTAACTAGTTGGATTTTCAGCGAAAAAAACTCTAACTGTAACTAGATACTTTTATAAAGTAACTTTCCCAATCCTGCTTATATCACGTAATTCTGTGATCTCAAAAAAAGTGTTGCCTACGTAGAAACTTATCCATAAGATCCCATTTAGTACGTCCAGACATATGTATATTATCATTTAAACGTCACGTTTACCATTATCGCGATAAGAATGTTGCGTTTGTCTGGAAAACAAAGAAGCGGACACAGCTCGTTTCGGTCGAAACGCGCAACACGAAAGGATGTTAAAAGAGCTACTCTTCACGACAAAGAGCTTACAAAAGAGCCGGCGGTTACATGGTCGACTTTATAAATTTGCAACCGCAGGAGAAAATCGTAACGACGACGAGGGACGCCGGGAGAAAAAGAGAGCCGCGGCGACAAAGCGTGAGAGGACGAGGGAACAGGGGGAAATCGTGGCACGCAGAGTGCAGCGGTAGATTGTATTCAGAGGCTCGGCAGGAAGTAGGCGTTCGATGGAATTCGGCCAAGGTAGAAGCTGACCAAAGGTGGAAGTCGCCCATTATGATTACGTCCTTTCGTTTGTAAAAACAAACGGTGCCGCGCCGCTAACGCACCGCTGAAACGTGACCACCGCCCACGCTTTCGAAACTAAGAACGGTGCAGTTAGGCATAGATCGTATAATTTGCCGGCCGTTTCGTCGCTCTTTGTTTAAAAACTGCAGCGCCTGGGAAGCGTGTTTACATGCTCCAGTGTGCGGCGTGGAGAAAAATGTCACGTCGAAGTTGCTGCACCTTTCACCTCGGACACGAAACCCCGTGAGTGGAAAGCGAACGCTCGTGTCAACGCGATCGGTTCAATTAATAGCTAACTTCTTGGATATCGGGAGATGCGACAGAGGGACCTTTGCACTAAGCACATCGTGGAAACGCTATAGCCGTCGGAGTGACGAATTTTTTCGGGTATAACGACGATTATACACATTCCTTTAATCGGAATTATTTTATCGAAAAGAAAATGGGTAAAAACGACGAATACTTTATCATAATATTCGAAAACTAGTTCCTAGTAGCCCCACGTGCGAACGTATACCTTTCGACGTACACGCGCGTGTACAATACGAGTGCCTGTGGATAATAAAGATTTATGTGATTTTCATAAAAATCCGTAATGCTCGTGGGAGAGAAGATGCATTATTTGCAACCAGGAGACGCATGTAAATAGCGAGGAATATAATTATAACTAATAAATTTCAACGAGCAACAATGTGTATCTACGATCTGGGGAATGCAACAATGGACTATAACGCAAAACGGCGTTTAATCTTATTGTTACACGCCACGTAAGCGGATCGTAAAGCAACTTTTCGACAACCGTGTTCGATCGTCAGGAACGCATAGCGATGGAGCCGGGAGCGTGATTCCTGTTTTCCCATTTTCAATTCGCCCACACGTGCCGCACACACACACCGCGGCGTATTTTCTAATACCCGCGCGCACGTCCGTTTCCAAGAGCGCGCTGGATGCGAGCGCAGTTATCTCAATCTCGGAGCAAACGCGCCGGTTTGTCAGCGCGAGGGCTCTTTGTTGAGTCCGCCGCGCGAAGCGAAGGTGTACGTGTTCTCTTACGACGGGATCCCACCGACCTATGCGCGTATCCGCTAATCTCCCAGAATCATCTGAATGCTTATATTCCGCGATCCGTTGCCGCTCTCGCGCACACAGGGCGCGTTTCATCATCGAAAATTTCTTAACGGCCCCGAGAAAAAGAGAGAGAGAGAGAGAGAGAGAGAGAGAAAGAGCTCCAGCATGAGCGCGCACTCGCGCGTATGCATAATACGTAACGCTCACTCTCGCCTCTTCATTCTTCGCGGGCCCCGTAAATCCCTCGAATGATTGATTGCGCCCGCGTCACGTCCATTCACTCCGGCCCTTTTGCACGCTCTGTGTACCTTTCCTTTTTCGTGCGGCCCGTGCACGCGAAGGTGCGCGATCCGCGCCCGGATCGCGCGCACGGACGCGCTATTGATTTTCTTAATAATTAACAGCTTGTCCTCGCCCACCCTCGGCATACGACTCCTCCGACGGCTGGCTCTCGCAGCACGTGCAAGCACGATCTTCGGTAAACACGTCGCGTACTGATTTCCTCGATAGCTTATCATCCACCGAGAGAGACAGAGGAGAGAGAGAGAGAGAGGGGAGGGGACAGGGAGAGGGAGAGAAAGGGAGGTGGATCTTAACTATTCGTCCATATAAGGTACGATAGACACAGGATCCCAAAGACGATTGCGAGTGGGAGATAATTAACTCTCTATCGGTATGCATCCGAGACAGATCGATCTTAAGCGCGTGATTCGATCGTCAAGTAAAGCGTTCCCGGTAATAATTCAAGCCAAGAGATTTATCCCACTTTTACAGCTTATTTTGAAAGAACAAATATTTTTCTCCGATGAAATTCTCCGATAATATTGGGAAGGCGAAAGAATTTTAATTAACACCGCTTTTATGTCCGTGCATAAACACACACACACACACACGTACGCGCGTGTCCGTTTTTTCTCATCTCTCGCATCGCCTATCAAAGACACGCGCGCGCGCATGCACGCGCGTGATTTTGAACCGTGCCGCGTATGTATGCGTATTTCCAGTAGCACATTGTGTGGCCGCGCTTTATTTGCCTATATATAAATACGGGCGCACACACGCACGTGCGTTGCTCGCACACGCGCGTCTAGTTTATAGGCACGGTCTTTGCCAGGCCATATCTCTCGTATCGCAATGTGACGGGTGTGTCGGCAGTATATCAGTCTAACCCCACTGCTAGTCGCTGCTGACAACGAGATATTAACACAATGCGCGAGTAGACACGCATGTGTGTACGCGCGTGCACGCGCGACGTCGGCTGCGTACGCGGGAGACGAGAGGCCCGATGTGTGCCGTTGAACAATCAAGGAGTCGAGCGTAGCCGGGCGAGAGAAGTGTCTTCTGGAAAAACGAGAATGTCGTTATCATGTTTACGCACGTGTGCGCGAGCACATTTTGTCCCACGGCTAATTATTCACATCTACGATAACGAGATATCGAAGTTGTGCAACACTGTACGTTGTTCGCTTTCCGTCGAAAATACGGACGATTGACAAAAGGAGACCCGGCTCGGTTTTCAGAAGAATAGAGGCAGCTCGAATGCGACTTTCGCTCACTTTTCACGCGCTTGTCTTATAATACGCGAGCGCAGAGACTAATGAAAGTCAGTGGCGGTAAATTATTGGAAAACATTTCAAATCCGTTAGAATGAAAAACTAGCGCGCGTGATATTACAAATTTTATTGCACGTTCCGACTACAAGAATGTCGTATTTAATAATTATATAAATTGAGCTTATAAATAGATGGTTAGAGCCCGTGACAATTTTCTTCTCTTAAGATGCAATCTCGAGGCTGAACAACTTTTATCACACGACGTATGTAACACACACACACACACACACGCGCGCAACACGCAACTTGATAAATTTTATTTTAGCGCAGCTCAAAACTGCATCCTCGGGTGCAATCAAGCTGTGCAACTTGCGGATAGTTCGACGAAATATTGATTTGTTAATAGATTTTTGCCACATTCGCACTCTTGGGGCTTTTTCTACTTTGTAGAAGACAGTCCTCGATTATGAGATAGGATCCTAATATGGGGTAGTGGGTTTTCTGTCAAATTAATAGGCATCGTCGATTGATTCCACCATGCATTTATTGCCCTTGTAGCGAAATCTGCTTAGTGGAAAATTTATTGTTAGATCGTGTAATCGTTGCGAAAAAGATTTGTGATTGAATTTAGGCGTGGAAAACCTGCTATCTCATATTAGAAACCTGTTTCATAATAGAGTACTTTCTTCTGTAACCAAATAAAGTAAGACTTCGTGTCTTCGCCAGTCCATAAAACAATGGAGGTTTCGAAATTATTCGATGTAACTAGACCGGCTTTAGAATTGTTGTGTGATGAAAAAGGACCGGAATTCACGGTAGAAACGTTGTATTTGCGATCTAAATAAAGGAATATATCGTCCAGTTATATTATACGTCGAATAATTTCGAAACCTTTATGTGTAACGCGCTGCGCTCAATACGAAAGTGATTGTACTCTCTTGTGCAAGCCGCTGTAAGTAGCGACCTTGGTTCGTCAGGCTGCAAACTTCAAGGCTGCTTGCAGTCGGATTGCACGAGTGGGTGGCCGCAAGCGATATGGCGAGAGAAAGATAAGGGCACATTCACATCGGCTTTAAAAGGACACCGACAAAAACGTATTTGCCATCGGTCTAAAAGACTTTGCGAATTTTTTTTCTCAAGCGAGACTTTACGAAACTGCAATCTTCGCGCAGACGAAAGCTCTTCCCTTCGTACAAATAGTTTCCTGATTATTTTTTATTGCTCGCTCTTTCGTACAAAATGAATGTAAATATTTCCCGAGTATTTAAATTCGACAAGGCAAGAAAATAACTACATAAATATACCTTTTGCCTGACAAGTGACGTTTATTCTACGCGTTGCAATATTTATGCGTGGTTAACGGCGGCCGAAACGCTCCTTCCTCGCGCACGTAATTCAGAGTAGCTGTACTTTTTGTCAAGACGTGGGAAATTGTATGGATTCCCATACACAGTTTGCGCAAACAATAATTTACGTAATGAGGGCGAGATCGCGCTCCATTTTAATAATAACGAGCCTGGCCGAGTGATAGCGTTCGCGAATAAGGCATAGGAATCGCAATACAGGCTGGCATCTCCCGATTTGACCTGGCAATATATCCTTAAGGTGATCCCTCGGGAGCAAAGGCGCATGAAATAGCTGCGGTCCCAACCTGAGGGCTGTACCGAGGCTGCGTTTGGTCGCGTTGATTTTTGCGGTCTCGGCTCATGTCAATCAGTCGGCGATCCACGCGAAACCGCACGCAATCTCCATCTGTTCTCCTACATCTGGAGAATGCATATCTCTCATCGGGCGCACTCACACGCGGACAGCGCCCGGACGTACGCGCGGACGTTCCTACACGAGGTCCCGCAATGCATAAACCGGCATTACGTGTGCATGATTCGATGCGAATCCGTTCGATCAGACCTTTTTTCATTATCAAATAAGAAATTGCGAGGGGTTAGGATTACTACGTGCCGAGAACAAGGTAGTTACCGAGTACCTGCTTGCGGATGCTTCGCGGTCGAATCCTCCTGACGAAGCCGTCCTAGCGGAACTTTCCAGGCCCGATACTCGCTCGCACTTGGACGGCGCCGGCCGTTGGAAATAGAATTCGTAACCATAAATCGAATTCTACGGTCTCGCTGCATCACGATAAAATATGCATTCGACCAGATTTACCATTTTAAACAACAACACAGCGAGAAATGGATACGCTCTGGCTAATTTGTAACGTAATCTTCGTTCAATTATGCAGACAAAATGTTTTCGATCATATTATTATTTCATTATTTTATAATATAAATATTGTCAGTATAACTGACAGTAGTAATGCTTTTACGTAATAATATATGTTAAAAGTACAATGGTTTGTACAATGGTACAACCGTTAATGTAATTGTTGTGTAATTATATAAGTCAACGGTCTACAAAGTACAATATAATAAGGTATTCCGATAAAGAGAACCCATATTCAATTTGGTCTTTCAAATGCAACAATCCTAAGGCTGGTATTACATTTGTCGTACGACAAATTTTTTACGTGTGTTGATTGGCTGCAGGATAGTAAAATTCTCGAGTGTCTAGAAATTTTCTCAGCAGCCAACCAACACGCTTGAAAATTTTGTCGTACGACAAATGTAATAGTAGCCTAAGGACCTGAGCGGAATGGCTGTCTTAGGCTCTTAAGACAATGTTTTATGTTTTAAATCTTTGTCTTAAAGTAGCGCACAATAACTGTTGTATAACTTAAGAATACAAGACAGCCATTCTGCTCAGGCCCTTAGGCTAGTATTACATTTGTCGTGCGACAAATTTTTCAGGTGTGTTGATTAGCTGCACGCTAGTATAATAAAATTCTCGAGTAAATCTAGAAATTTTCTCAGCAGCCAATCAACACGCTTGAAAAATTTGTCGCACGACAAGTGTAATATTAGGCTAATCCGGATAGCTCGTTTTCTCTCGCATCGTAAGGCTCGATTTTCATATAATTAAAAATAATGCATACACATACACGCGCGCGCGCGCGCGCGCACAGATGAGATACGACTCTGGGTCAGCAAGGCCCACAGGAAATTAACTGTATGTATTAATAGTCATTCGAAGCGGCCGCATACTGTCAAACGGAAGCTTGGCGCATGTGGAAACGACGACGTATCGTAATCACGAGCATAACCGGCAATTATCGTTTGTTTAAAATCGGTAACCGGCGACGCTCGGCACTCGGGTCGGCCTCATAAACGATCCGGCTGACGGTTTCAAGCAATAAATCGCAGCCGGGGCATTGGGCAAGGCGGGAACTAATCGAGCACCCTTTTCCCTCCTCCTCCTCCCGCCCTCCCTCGAAAACCTCCGCGGGTTGAACGAGCCCCATCCGATATTCCATTCCGTTTCGTTTCATTGCGGTTTCCTTCTATCAATTATTTCGAATCTGAAATCGTGCCCATAAATCCATGGAATCAGGATACAGAACGTTATTACTCCGCCCCTCCCCCCTGTCTCCTGTCCCTCATCGGCGATCGCGTAATCGGCGTTGATCCGGCCGCACGAAGGAATTGCGGCACTGAGGGAAATTGCGGAAAGGACGCACGCTCGCACATAGGAGCCATCGGCGCAGTCTGATCGCTAGCTAAGTGGCTCGCCCCGCGGTTCCCGCTGTAGTTTTGACACGATGGATTTATGATTCGTGCCTATAAACGCACGATTTGTCGTTATTTCAGAATAGATTTCTATCACGAAACGTTATTACCGAGATGGTGCCGGGCCCGATCGATCGTTTTGCGAAAATTGGCATTAAGTGAAACGCAGAAATGAATATTTTATCATCGGGCGTACGATTCAGTTTATATGATATTAATGAGATGAAATTTATCGCACAATGGATATTTCTCTGAACGTTGCTCCACACACTTTACAATTATAATATTATCATATAATTATGCTGATTATATGCGGATGTGATCTCTACCTTTCGAAAAATAAAATCGTTTTCGACAGCAGTCAAATCATTTCCCGTGCTTGTACACCTTTTTGAAACGTAATCTCTATTAACTCATTTCTAATGCGAGTGGCAAAGTGTTTCTTCGTTTTTATTGCCAGAGCGAAGCACTAAACGCGACGTTGCGAAAGGATTAGTTTGGCGAAAAACGATATACATGTTTTTCTTGCGTCAGTTAACGCGTTTATATCTGTTTTTCTCCGTCATACACAATAAATGTTTATTACTTTGGAGACTAGTGGTTGTCCGTTACGTGCCAGGTACATCACCGTTGACCCTTGCCCGCGCGCCACGCATTAAATCTCATTTTACGGGCTATACGTCATTTTTACAGGATGCGCAGCTTCTATGTAAACAAATGTAATAAATTGTTGAAGGACCGACTTTAACGACGTTCTTTTCCACGTTCGAGCTATCTGTCAGAACGTACAGTTCTGCAACGTGGCGATGACATCACGGGTCGCGTGGGTACTTGACCCTCCTATTTTCCATAATATGGTCAATTAGTGCAAGACCGAGCGGCGCCAGACAATGACAGGCTTTCGAGTTTTTGCATTCTTCGTATTGTGCCGAATTAATCGCCTCGGAGCTGTAGGGAGGAATAGAAGCTGTCCATCAACATATTACGGGCGTGGTTAATGGCTATAAAACGACGGCGACACATTGGGTAATGTGTTAAAAATTAAGGTACACATTGACCAAGTGTACATTGTAATATTTCTGTCGTTCAAGCTCCGTCGATTAAATTTTATCGCATTGATAGCGGCGCTTGTTAGCAGGCTAACATTATGTTGGAATATCCGAGCTAAAAATTCCCCGAATGTTATATCATTATATGAATATAATTGCCACTTTTGTTAACTTTTCATAACTTTCGTAAACACCCTCCTCTTGCATTTTGCGGAATTATTATGTCATTAAAATATAATTGTATTCTTGTTACTGCCACGTTTTATAATATGGCGATCATATTATTTATCTGTATTTTCCCCTCACCCGACATTCCTTTTTAATATGATTGTGCAAATAAACGAGCGTACATATGCGTTCAAATAAAATATTGCAAAGATACATGCGATTGGTTTTCTGTGAAACGGAATAATACGATCACGATATCCGTACACGTTAAACAAACAACGTCACTGATAAAATAACGTTTTGCCATTAACGAGCCATCCGTTGCACCAATATGCGTTCGCTCTGTCGAAAGCTGTTATTGAAGCAAATTTCGTGATTGCGTTTACACGGGCAATATTGCATGCGAGGCAAGTTCGACTACGAAACGCGCATGAAAACTAGACATTCACACCAACGTTCAACGAAAAACGGACTCATTAATGATTTATTTGCCTTTCAACTCTGAAACGTTGCAAACATTTTCCGTAAACCGCGGATGTTGATCACGTTATCGAGAGATACGTTATGATAAATATAAATTATTATTCAGCCAGGAATTTCAATCAATTATGCTTGGCATTTTTGTAGCATCATTGCGTTATGCTCCAATGCTATTATTGCATGCTCTTTGTAACGGTTAAAAATTATACTTTTTTGTTTATAAAATGGTTGAATATTTCAATTATTTAAAATTGTAATGGTTAATATGAAACATCTAAAGATATATAAAAAATTGTTTTATAAAAGAGAACTCTTTATACTTATTCTAGTAACCCAGACAGCACACGATATCCTATGGATGTCCTGGGAACATTCTTAGGACATAAGGACGTCCAGAGGATGTCTTTAAAACGTCTTCAGGAGATCTGTGCTGTCTGGGAATATTAGAAAGGATAACATAATTTATAATAATACGTGAACTCGATCGTCATAAACGTAAAAATAAATCGCGCAATGGAAAGGTCGAAATAGTCTACCTATAAGTTAGGCATTCTTTAGAAAATAATCAAGATGTATATGCAAAAAGTGTTAAAATAATTTCTCTTTAATTTCTCTTCACGGAGGTAGTTCGAAATTATACTATAGCAAGCCAGATTGTGTCGATTGTTTCTAACTGGTAGAAAACGAGAATTTTTCATTAAATAAATAATATAAAACACGATCGAGGTTCGCTCTTTATTTGACGGACTAATAAATGACTAGCGATTCAGGCCTGATAAGTGCAGAAAGAAATTATGTACTAACAATACCTATTTACATGTAGATAAAATGCCACTGAAGAAAAATGTTACTAACATTAACAAAACATAAATATGTCCCCATTAGCCAAGTCTTGGACACAATCCCGTCCCGTAAGCAATTAACGGTGATTTGACTTCTCTTCGTCTAACCGGTGACACAAATTAACTGCGTTCCCATCACGTGTTTCAACATTACCAGCCAGCATCAATATCTTGCCATAAATCGTTCGTTATACGAACATAAACTATCGACGTCGCGCACTAACCACGAACGCTGTTGTGTGTATCGTACTTCAATAATAATCGGGAAAAACAATGGTTTCGCGAGGCTCGCATATAATATATATATGAGATGGCGGAAGCGTTGAAAATTTTTGTCTCGTGAGTATTATAACAGCATACATATTTCATAACAAACGTGTAGGTTGACATAGAAAATTGATCGACCTTTCGGCAGATTTATGTCTTGAATTTGCATCCAATCTCTCATGTCTGCGCCCACGCGAATAAATTATGTACGTACAAATATAATGTGGATTTGCGATTAATACTACCAAAAAAAAACAAGTAAGATACATTCGCAATAAATAGAGGGGGAAGCCGGACACGCGCTATTACCTGACATTTAAAGAGAGAGAGAGAGGGAGAAAACTAAGTTTGTTTCGCATACAATTATAAGTTTAAAAATCACGATTTGCGTCATGCTTGCGGTTTTTTGGCGACGTAAGACAAGGAATAAGGAAATGACGTTAAAATGTCTTGGGCCTTCGCAGACGTTGCCTAATTGCAACATGCTGCAACTCTTAAGCCGGTACAAGACAGCGAGTCTCGGATATTTTATCAGGCTAAAGTTCGAATTTGATATTCGCGAGCTCGTGTCGGATAATTAGATGCGAGTAAGACTTACCTGCTTAAGTACTTACATCGATGCGGAGGATAAAACGGGCATGCATACGCATGCAAACAATTTGCAATTTGACATTTACAAATAGGCTATTGCTCGTATAGAGGCAGTATCGGCGAGCAGAGTCGGCGTACGTGCAAATTATTTCGTCACGTACAGACAGGACAACGCATTGTTACAACCGCAAGCGCGACATTGAAGGCGTTGCCATTATCATGAGATTCGACATAACAATCGATTTAAAGTTATCATAATCAATACGCGAAGCTAGCGCATTTTCTTAATATTATCTATGACATTTAATTTGATTTTGTAAAGAAATTTTCCAAGAGTAAATTAAATTAACGAGGATTATGCGACGGTCATAATGTAGATAACGCGTAGACAATGCGATACTTGAAAAATCTACGGCCCATCTGTGTAATTTTCTTTCAATTTAAATTGATGATCCCGCGTAATGATTTATTATCGTTAATTAACCGCGCTTGCCCCCTCGCGTCTTGAGAAATTTAATGGGCACAAATCATATATCTTTAATAATGATCTCTCTATTTATAATATCTTCACTTACCTACCATAAAAGTGTGATCAAACACTTGATCACATGTTGCGTAACATTTATCAAAGTGATAAATAGTAGGCGAAATACTAAAATCTACCTTAACAAGAATAATCCAGGCGTATAGTTAACATTAATTAAATCTTATTAATTTTCAATAAAAGAATACCAATCTTTTTAATAATGTTAGTAAATAAAAGCACACAGAAATTGTCGATTGTAGTGACACGTTACAAGTACTAAAACTTATGTAGAACACAGAAGAGCCTGGTAGCGGAAGCCTGTCCAGCCGAGCTTATCGAAAGTTATTTATGTCGTGTTTGACTACTTTGCTTATACGAGATTTTACACGCATTTATATTCGCGCGCATTGATACCGCGCGCTATCAAAAATTCGCCAGACGTCCACGCGTCACGTAAAACAGCTGCCGATACAATATAAAGAAATGCAAGACACGAAGATCAGATCGCGATAAATACATCGATATCGTACGAGTTTGCGATTGATAAATCTGTGCGCAGCAATCATAACTGTGCGTAAAGCTGCTTTCGTACAGCGTGCACAATATTCTACGCTAATCATTCATTTCTTTGGTACTACCTCTTTTATGTTTTCTTGCGGTTCCACTCAGTGGACATAGAAATTTATCTCTCAATTGAAATTAAACGAGTAAACACGCGGTAATATCTTGTCCTTTATTTTGAGATAATAAAATTGGAGCACAATATGGAGCACAAGAAAAGATGTTCGACAAACACGTGATTGTTTCAAGGAGACGGCAGAATAGAAACAATGAAAATGGAAATCTCTCTACAACGTAAAAAGTATCCTCTCGCATGATTTTCCAACAAGTAAATTTAGTGTTGTTTAGGGTAAGGTGACCACATTTGGATCAAAAACTTGAGTCGCTAATATGCGATATTTTTAAGTAATTCACATAAATTTTGCTCTTTTATATTTTTACAACCTTATGCTATATTGTCGGCATCATAAAAAAAAATCATTCGACGTGCTTTTATGTCGCTTATTAGCGACTCATCAAATTGTTGATCCGCATTTGGTATCTGATCCGAATTTGGTCACCTTTCCCTATCGACGACGCATACGACAGCTCGTAATTTATTAATACGTGTATAAGTTTTCTTCCTTTCTATCGCGCTTCGATTTAAAGTCCCCCGATGCCGTGGTGCAGCTACGACCTGCGTTCAATCGTAAAATCGACTTCGACTTCGACTTTTCTCGCATATACGTACGAATGAATTGGAAAATACCACGCGATCGTTTCAGGATTCAACCGATAGGCTGTATCGAGACACGTTGGTTCGATCGACTTAACGGACGAGGACGTATGGCCTCGCCACCGCGGATAAGGATTCTTCTCCAATTTGTTCGTGGACGATGTTATTTGTGAGACGTTCACGTTGCGCCTGCATTTTATTACGAGGTATCATATATTTCTCCCTTTACCTACAGGACGCAGTTTGCAATGCTGACAGACCAAGAGAGAGAGAGAGAGAGAGAGAGAGAGAGAGAGAGGGGTAGGAGAATGGAGAGGATCTAGAGTCCGGTAATGGAACGCACTCGCCTTGGCTATCTAGCCGCGCCCGTCACTAAATCAGGAGATATTACCACTATTGTGCTCACAATCAGTCGTAATACCTGCGATAGGCTTAGTCAGGATGTACTGCGACCGTCTGGACTAACGTCGATTTCCAATTACTGTCCGGCGTCTGTGGTGCACGAAGTCAAGATTTATTGGACAACTATGGAAAAAGGAGAAATCCATGTGGAATTACAAAAGTGATTTTGTACGATGACAATATAACATACGATAATATAAAATTAGAAAGTAATTTCATCGTATTTTAAGCAGATCCGCTCGCTTTTTACACGACGTTAGGAAACTTACGCCAACAAAACAATCAATCGGTAGAAGAAATTTAAACAAATGACAATAGTCTCTTTGTTTCTCGGTATGCAGTTTTCAAAGGAAAAATCATGTGTGTGTATGTGTGTGAGATTTACTATTAGTTATAGCGTTGTAATTTTACACACCGAAGGAAGATATAAACAGGACCATATCAAACCATTTATATACTATCAATGTAGCGGTTGCGACGATAATTCTGAAACATGTTGATACAAATATGACTACCCACTGATAAGAAATGTCTCGACATACACGCAGTTCGCGCGCGCGTTCATAAAAACTTCAGTTAGTACCATCCTATTTTCAGTTTCATATATTTCAATCGTACGATTTATTGAATCTGGTAATGCAATTTATAGTATCGTAACTTTGATGTATAGATTCGATGCATAAGATATTACACGACATTACAAGATATAAGACAGACAACGTCGTAGCGATCGTAAGATTCTTTTCCTGAAAACTGATTCGAGATAAAATTTGAATTTAAATGTAGCAACGTATGATAGCCATATACAGGGTGTCTGATGCAAAAGTAGCCAACTTGAAAATAATAGTAGATTGGGTTAAACTAAGGAGAAATATCATGTGCCGCGGTACAAAAGTAACAATAGTTATCGAGTAATTAATTTGCACGTCTGAGCGAATGAGGATGCAGAATATGGTAGGCCGGACTCGGAAGGCATTTAAGAAAATCGATCGATGAGCGGGAGGTGGAGCGACGCGCGAGATACTATGTTTATGTTTCGGGTCGCCCGTCGCTCGCGCTCGCTGCCGCGCTCGCCGCCTGCGCCGCGCTCCCCGCCGCGCCAAGGTTTTTATCCACCACGGTGTATCTCGCGCGTTGCTCCACCTTCCGCTCATCGATCGATTTTCTTAAATGCCTTCCGAGTCCGGCCTACCGTCTCCTGCATCCTCATTCGCTCAAACGTGTAAATTAATTACTCGATAACTATTGTTACTTGTGTACCGCGGCACATGACATTTTTCCTTAGTTTAACCCAATCTACCACTATTTTCAAGTTGGCTACTTTTGCATCAGACACCCTGTATATCGCTACATCTTTCTAGTTTTATTGTAATTCCGTCGCGTATTCCATACGCGTTTTGCATTGGTAGCTGATGATAAGAAACCACTTGCATCAAATTACATATTTTTTATCCTTATACTTGCACGTGATAGCTAATTGTGATAATTCTTATCATATCAATTGAACGACCTACATGCATGGACCAGAAATGGAAATCGGATCATGAAAAGGAGTTTTGCCCCTTTTATTTATCAAAAGGCAGACTAGTATTATTTTGTAGAATACAAATGCGATCATATCAAAAGGTAGAGACATATTGAAGGACCTGGATAGTTTTGATTCTATAAAAAATTTATATTAATTGCAGAGAAATGCCTTTGTATATGTTCATTTGTGTCTGCTTTCGTGCAATTTGATTGCATTTATCTTATTAAAGTTTCATTGTTATCGGAATGACAATGCATCTCGTTTAATAAAAGCGTGTGTTATTAAGGCGCAGCCGAGGTCCTGTGTATATCACAGATTGCACGGAGAGTGCCAATAAGAGCAAAACTCTAAATTTATTATATTTAGAATTATATTGTCTAAGAACAAGAGCTGAAGGAATACCATGCAAGAGAGCTGAAATAAATGAATGAGAAAAGGAGAGAGAGAAAGAGAAAGTAGAAAGTGAGAATTTATTGTTATACTCGTACCATCACATCGTAAGAAAATTAAACGCGCCATAGGGAGATAACTAAAGATTCAAATAAACTATTCCAAATAATGTAGAGAAGCAACAAGTATAATGATTACTTTATATCTCAATAATTAATACCTGGGCTGTGGAACATGATTCACATATATTAATCGATTTGGTCCTTGACAATGTTACTGCATTCCTAAGAGCGTGACTTGATATGAATTTACGCGATTGGTTTTATCCCGTGTCCTAAAGCATTATCGATATATGTTACGAAATGGAAGATAAAGCGCGATTCTAATTTATTGTAATTGCACTTTTATTGTGTGGCGATAATCTTGAAGTATAGTTGTTATTGTAAAGCTATAAAGCTTTCTCGATGCAAAATGCATTTTTACTCAAATGTCCTGCGCTATATGTTCAGTGAAGACGATAAGGCCTGACTCCGCCCTAACAGGTCTCCTCATCCTCATCCTTTCTACTCTCCATCATCATCTCCTCGTCCTCCGGGGCCATGCAGGCGGGTAGCATCGACCATCATTCATCACCCGGTACTTTTTGGTACGTCGGACAAGTTCCGAGAATGTTGGTGCAATTATATTAAACATAAATCAGTTATAACGAGCCTATGTGATCGCAATGAGGAGTGCACAATTGATGCACGCGCTTGTCTATCTGCCTCTCGCGTGCCGGTTCGCGCTTATTGCGTCAAGCTCGAAACATGCGAAAAGATGTAAAATCGTGTCTATTATTGCTTCAAAGCATGAAGACGAGATTTACTTCAAGTGTACTTCTCTTACAGATGCATGCTCTCTTTTACTCTCCCATTTTTATTATGATTATAGTTATTGATACTTAAAATATCTTAGTAACTGTTGAATTGATTACAATAAAATCATAACGATGATTGCATCATTTTGGTAATTCACGTATTTCAGTTCTACAATTTACATACTTGATGTTAACATGAAATATGATTGCAGTTTTGAATATATAAATATTTACAATTCGGTCATTGTACTTGAAGAGAGACACGGAGACATCGCATAACACAATGATAAATCAAATCGCCGACGGAGATAAGCACTTAATTTCAGCGTATCTAGTTTGTATCCTAGTGAGGTCATCATGATTAGTACTAACGATAAAAAGGCGTTCTTATTAAGAGAGTGGTTGAGGTCTATCCGCCTTCTTGAGCCCTGACTTCCCAGCCTCGTTCCCTCGAATCTCCATCGCATCTGCTCTTTTCTTCCTCCTCTCTTCTTCCTCTCTCCTCTTTCTTCGCTTCTTTTGAGCGCTAAGACCGAATGAAAATGTATGAGGGCGATATCTATGGTTGAGAGGGAGAAACCGGAGGGGAAGCTGATGAGATACGATTCTCTCTCTTTGCTTCTTGGTGCATCACGCACGTATAACGCACATGCGTAGTAACCGCGGATGGATCGCAACAGCAAGAAAAAGGAGCCGGAGTAGAGATGAAATAAGACAGGAAGAAAGAAAGTGTAAGAGGATGGGGTAATTCGTTTTGACCGTGTATATGGAGAAACTGTATTTATACTCTTTAAACATCGCCATTCCTGCACCTTACAAGATAACGACAGTAATTTTTCGGGTGAGAAGAGGACACTGTTTTTAAAAGGCGGTAACCAATCCCCGATACCTCCCGAGTAGAGAATATTTTGGCCTCAGTTTAGCCTCGTATAATTTTTTTTAGTTGGGAGCAACGAGATCGAACTAAGGTGTCGGAGAAAATATATTGAATTTTTGACCTCGGATAGGCCTGAGAAGAGTCGCTATTTTCCTTTTAGCAGTAAAGAGGCCAATGCGAATGTGATCAACAGAGGTTTAGTAGACCCTCTTCAGCCTAAGAAGCTTCAAAAAGGGTAAAATATTTTATTACATTCTCTTTGAGGGTTAAAATGAGGTTTAATCACAATTTTTTACTCATCTAGATCTCAAATTGGAGTTTTAAACCGACTCCGAGGTCCAAATGAAGACAGTATGGAATAATTGAAGCCCATTCCGGGACCAAATACTTGACTCACAGTAAACGGTTTGCTGTCGCACCTAATGCAATAGGCACAGTAGCAAAATATTTAGCTATCACAACTAAATATTAGCTGTCCAAATTTTGCAATTGAAATTCAGTTGCCACATGCGGGTTTTAGCTACGGCAGGCTACGTTTTTCTTTCCGTGTGTGTGTCGTGTCAAGGTTTGCAAAAATTTAGAATTATCACGAGATACGAGTATTTTAATATTAAGTGCGAGATGGAATTTAAATAATCATTTTAAGATTAAATGTGATGATTACACAATCGTCCCTGGCACAATACATGACTTTTTGTTAAATAATAAAGCCCTGTCGCGGGTCTTTCGTTATAACTATCGAACCGTGCAGAAAGTGGCGCGTTCAAATCGCAATTTTTACAGCGCTGCCTTTTCATTAATACTCGTGTAAAGATATCAGCAATGGCAAAACATTGTTAAATATTTATATTGAGCACGATATCTTACGTACTATGCTCGATATACGTATATGGCTGCAGATACCGACTCTTATCAGAAGTACATTACAAAAATAGAACAATAACTTGTAAATAACGTATGTCACTCTGTATTACGCGTGTTATCATTAAAAACGTATGTCTCATTCCATTTCTACATATACATCGCTATTCTCTTGTGCGATGAAATGCAGTCGAAGGTTAAAGAGAACTATATACGTATATCCGTCGATACGTATATTGGCTTTAAACTTGAGAATGAGCTCATTGAAAAGATTTATTTTTCAGAGGGCTATTATTAGTTTTGCAAACTGCGTCTGCCACTTTGTTATTTATAGCGAAATGGACAATCAAGATGACGTGCATTCGCGCATAACCACGGAACAGAGATGAAATTTACCGAATCGTTTTGTCTATTTATTAAGTGTCTCTTAATGACTCTATCGGCACCAGCAAGTGTAATGAACGGGGATCAAGATAACTGCGAGAATTTATGCCTTTCTGAATAAAGATGGTATCGCGCGTGTGCAGAGGAGGACGCGCGTATCTTTGCGAAGCATTAAAAGATGGGCCGATTGCGACCACGTGTAATCAGCATTAATAGGAATTCAATTTATCGGTCGAAAAGGTTAACCACCGCTCTCCCACAAATATTTGCGACATCGGGGCCTCATTAGGCCGCGTTTTGCACGGGTAGCGCCGCGTCTGCCTACCATCGATCCTTTCGATTGGCCGGCAAGACTTTAATTATACCGAGGATACTTACTCTTGCGGTACTCCGTGCGCTGTCTAGGAATATAAATTATTGTTCTGTTCGTTGTAAAACCCGTGGTTAGCCCGTCGGTTTAAACGAAATTGCGGGTGTTAATTAATATCGAGAGAATAAATGTTGTCTTGCCTCGATTGCGACTTTAGCGTTTGAAGGAAGCGAAGCTTGAAATGATTTACGACGAGCGAAAATCAGTTCGACTCCACGCGCTTATTGATAACCTCTTTTATATATTACTTCGGAGCGATCCACGCTACATTTTCACCTATTGCAAGCCAGAGAAAAAAGTACTACTCTCAAGGATACAGCGAGGAGTTAAAGGCTAGGTACACTCGTTGCACAAACGTACTATGATTACCCTCTAGCACGTCGTCGGGTTTATCATCACCAACTTTTATCTCTTTAATTTTAGACACATAAACAGTCTTGTCAAGTAGGTGCGTAGAATCCGCCCTGCAGCTGTTTAAGCTCAGGCGCTGATGCTGCGCGTACGCTCGATGCCATGGAGATATCCGTTCATGGTGAACGGAAAGCCGCAATTATTTTAATTTGTAATTTAATAGCACGCCGTACCTCAACTTAACGCGATGTAACTCCGAGGCAGAGACTTTGAATTCTGAGATATCGTGATCGCACGATAACACGTGCTGCTTAATCGAAACAACGAGTTGTTTGTTTTCCACACGTAACGCGTCTGTTGTTTCATAGGGAATTACAGGATATGTCAGTCACTCTTCACCGACTTTCGTCATTAATCCTTCAACCTAACTTAACGTGATAGGTTAGCGAAACGTCATTATACGTGGTAAAACGGGGTTTTGCGTATTTCGCAATGAGGCAGAATGAAATTATTCCTTTCATAACCGGTGTTCCCGATTCATTAACTGGCGCAGTACGGGCACGTTCACGTATTTTACATGATATAAACTTGTGAAAAGACAAGATTTGGCGAAAAACCTTGCGCAAATCATTGTAGAATTCAGCAACGTACTTTTGCTTTCGTTCCTTCGTTAGGCCAACAGTTGGAAACTATTAGCAAAAACACCTCCGTGAGTGTGCAAATGTTGCTCCACTGGCACTTTTATGAATATAACAGTGGCTCTTGAAACGCACTATCGCGTTAATCTCTCTCTTATTAAGAAAAACGGAAAAGGAAAAAAGAAACGCGCTTCGACAAACATATTCCCGGCGTAATACGACCGCGACACTGGGTAGCAGATAAGAGGAGATACCAGAGAAAGGAATGTCGAGGAGTCTCACGCGTGTTTACACGGCCGTTGAATGCGCTCTTATATGCGGTTTTAGACACCCTGATAGGAGCGCAAACGGCGTATCGACTATCGAAGCGCATTGCAAAACACACCTGGGTGTTGCAACGCGCACCGCGCACCGCACCGCCAACGTAATACCGCTGGTTGCGCTCGAGACACGCGCGCGCACGCTCGCGATCATGTGTGCAAAAGCGCGGCTCACCGCATGCTGCATGCGGGTGCAACTCTCGACGAGGCCGCAAGCAACAGCGGTGGACACGTACGTGAGCGCACGTTACGTGTATTGTGTAAAAGCCCTACCTACCTACCTACCTACCTACCTACCTACCTACCTACCTACCTACCTACCTACCTACCTGCCTACCTACCTACCTACCTACCTACCTACCTACCTACCTACCTACCTACCTACCTACCTACCTACCTACCTACCTACCTACCTACCTACCTACCTATCTACCTACCTACCTACCTACCTACCTACCTACCTACCTACCTACCTACCTATGTGCGAGCCCGCATACGACTTTAACGTCGCGGAGAGTCCGGTTCAGAAAACTGATCGCGAAACTGCACTATTCCCATTTCGCAATAGTCTTATTTCGATACCCCAGACTCTCGCCTGAATTTTGTTCGAATACACAATCGTCCCTCGGTATACGCGGTGTTCGCTCCACGTTGGTTTTTCTCTATGCGAAGAGAATCACGTTAATGTGCTAGTATTTAAAAAAAAAAAACGTAAGAGCCCATGTATGTTGGAAAAATATTTCACACATTTGTACAAAAATAATAGCGATGAACGTTCAAAAAGACAAATTTATTCGTTATCGCTGTCAGTGTTGTACTCCAGAGCTATTAACTTTCTTTTTAATTGGTTTGACGTTACTTTATTCTAAAATCATCACTAGAAACATTTAGCGCTTCTATTTCATCATCAGCGTGTCTCTCTTGGAGATACATCTTCTGACCGCGTATAAAAAGTATTACGTACACGGGGGGATTATTTGCCGCGTATAAAAAGTATCGAGAGATGAGTGTACATGTATATTTATAATATTTATATCTGCGCCGTCGTACGATACGTATAAGGGAATGAATTTCTACAAAAGGGAATGGGATCAAGTTGAATATATATTTAAAAATCCGAGATCAATCCAATAATCAAGCTTCATTTTCTCGGATTCGAGTAATATTGTAGTAGATATAAAAATAAATATTTCTGATATTAATAGAAAATTTAGAAATCTATTATAAATATGCATATACTTCAAGTGTTTCAGTTGCTATATCCTTTTGCTAAATCTATAAATAATTGCTTCAATAAAAAAAGACAAATCAGATTCTATAGTAATACATTAATCCTTTATTTGTATAATAAATTTGTAGGCTCTTTAATTCCAAACTGTGTTATTCGATTGTTAAATTAGAACGACTAAATTTTGATTTTCTTCCGACTTAAATTTGTTTCCGTCCGTGGCTATTACAGAATATATTAATTTTATTATATTTGTGCTTAAATATTTAATTATATCTATTATTATAAAGACAGATTGGCGTAGAATCCTAGTAGCAGGGAAACCAGAGAGCACAGTGCATTGACCAAACGTTGGCCTAATATTTGATTGTATTAGGCGAATGTTTAGCCATTGCACTGTGCTACTAGGAAAGCTATTTGTTTTACATGAAAGATAATATCTTTTACGTGGTGACGAAAACACGTGTAGGTTAGATTGTAAATACGATATACAACTACATTACGCATTCCTGTAATTCTCTCGATTCTCACGATGACTTGACAAAGAACATACGTTCGTCGTTGGCAAGTGTCGTGTGTGAGGTAGGACTAGCGATTTCCTTCGAAGGCTTCGACATTCGGACTTTCGAAGCTTCGAATCTTCGAAGTTACCAAAAGTAACAGCCCTAGCGTGAGGCACATACCTGGTCTGTGAGAATTATTTTGGAGTTTTCAATCACCTTCTCACTGAAACAATAAATCTCTTGAACTATCTCTCGCAATAAATCTTTTAAGCTATCTCTCGCAATCGCTAATAACTAACGGCTAATCGACATTGCGTTTCAATCTTCGTCAATTGTACTGGAAATCTGTAGTAAACATGAACGAGAACTAAGTATAAATCTTCAGTATTGTCGATACATTTCCAGACGCGCAGCAGCAATGACTGAACAGGAATATTAAAAAATCCTCTATACAATCCTCCATTGTAATAAAGAAATATTGTGTGTGTATCTGAGAGATCAACTATCGTAACTGACATTTAGAAAAATTTATACAGAAGAGCCGAAATCAGCGCTGCACCTCTAAAGTTGTTTTTTTTATAACATTTTTCTAAAGTTTGTTTGAAAATAATTGTTTCAAACTTTCGTTCGTTCTGCCGGTACGATTCTGTACCACTGTAAAATAAATAATTAGAGCAGTTGAGATGAAACTCGATAATTTTGTAGTTACGACAGTTTACTTCGCAGATACAGGTATATTTTATAAATACACACATTATGTTTCAGACAATTTACATTTCTACTAAGTAACCTATAAAAAGATTGAAATATATTGTAAGATACTTAATCCTACCGCTAGGAAACGTCGTCGAAAAATGAAACTTTTTACAAGTTGTAGCTATCAGCGAACTGTAAATGGTACATAGCGGAAGATAGCCAAGTCCACAGCACATAGATTTCCCCTTGCTATAAATTTATACTTACATTATGAAAGTTAATCTTGAAATCAGTGACCCTCTCAGTAATGAACGTATCTGGAGTCATCTCTCTTGCTGTACGATACGCTATGCAATTCATATTTTCTCGTTAAGGGTACTTGGCCTCATAGGCGTGCAGGACAGATGATTCTTCCTGTTAGGTCCTTTCCGCGAGGCAAAAGCAATCAGTTATCTTTCACCGGATATTCTTGCATCTATCCAGGCGCAGGGAGAACGACGCGAGTGATCGTTACGATCTTCCGAGTACCACGGGTCATCTTGATCCGCGGGATAATCAGGAAGGCTGAATGAAGCTCCTCGGATCGGGAGAACCGTTCGCGGACGAGGCACCCTTGACGAGCGTCGATCGTTTCACCGTTTCAACCCGTATCCGGATTTATCGATACCACGTAGAAATGTAGAAATCGCTCCTCGCTGCAATCTCCGCTCACCTAGACGATCAGGAGCATCCTCGCTGATATTCAATGTCGGTAAAAGCATATACTTACCGAGGAATGTCCAACTTGATTATCGTTCCACCGGATCACATGGTTTATAGTCGGCGTTGTAGAAACATCCGCGCTATCTCGCTTTCGATAAACCTTATAACCCTATCGAGAGATCTAATTAGAGGCGAATTTGATTTAATGGATAGCAATCTAAAATAAGTTTCCCGCTTACCGATGCGCCGCGCCTCAGATTACAAATTAATCATTGTGGATAATTGCAAAAACAGCAGATCGGAGAGAGATAATCTCACGCGAGACATCACCGCGCTTCGTGTAGTGTAAATCAAATATATAATGAGGAATATTACCGACTGCTCGAACGCTATATGTATCGTTGAGATAAAGTCAAACTCTGACAAAACGGTTAAAGAGACGATAAAGGGAGAAGAAAGGAAGAACAAAGGAAAAGAATGTCAAGATCCGAGCCAAACTATCGGTGAACGATGAAAGCGCAAATAAGGCGGGCAATTTCATTCCCCGCATAGTTCGTTAGCTGAGAGTATTCGCGGAATTTCCTCGAGATTAAAAAGTTCGAGGATCATTGGGCGATTTATCGCGTAAATACACTTATGCGAATAGGCGGCGCGGTAAAGAGCCTCTCGGCGGAAGACAGAGGACTTGGAAGTCGAAGGATGCGGAAGCTGAGGGATTACCGCGCGATCCCCCCCTCCGTCCTCCAGCCTCTCCCCCGATCGTTGCTTAAATTGTTTCCTTAGAACGGGCCGGAGTGTGCCATTGTTCTTCCAACGGAGTGGACGGTGACGTACGTCACCGGTTGCTCATTATGTTCATGTTTTCCCACATACCTCTTTCGTCGCATTCTCTAATCTTTTTACGCCGGGTTCTTCAGAGAGGTTCTTCGCCCGGCTGTGTCCAGGGTATTCCGACCGATGACCCGGAAGCCAACGGCATTCGTACGTGGAAGCTCTCGCGCGTCCATGACGCCGAGTGAAATTTCACTGTGACTCCGTGAACTTCTTTTATATGTACATGTATTCGTTCTTAATGGCTGTATCTACATGTATAGTCAAATACGCGGGGTAGACATTAGCATAGGCACATAAAGCGAAGTATTCATTCTTTGTGTTTCAAGTGCAGCTTCTCTCTGTTGATGAATGTAACAGATGTTCGTGAACACGTCCAGGGGAGGTCAACAATTAAATTGATCAATTAACAATTATTCCGAAACCGTATAATCTTCCCATTCACACGATGGCGCAAAACGATCGAAGTGTGTGGCACAATAAATTGAATCTCAATAGCTCGAGCGGGGGACGCGTTTGTTTCGCAATGTCGACTGTTTGGACGTTAACCAAATAATACGAGATTCGCAGATCTTGAAGAAGAGCGAAGAAACGCGACGCTTTTACCTCGAGAGGTCCAAAAAGTTCTCGAACGCGTCTTACAACTAAATCCATACATTCGTACGCTATGTGAATACGTTATTCTATCGGCTTCGCGGTTTATCGCGCCCCATTAAGCTAAACTCATACGTCGAACATATCCGCGATAATTTCGCCTGCTCGGGCATCCGCGAAATGTATGAGCTGGAAGTCGGTACGCCATCGTTCACGGATTTGCGTGTGCACGATCACGCATGAACATGGGTCTCCACGGCTTAGCGGATACCGCAGCGGTTCCACTCGAGTGTATACTTATGTGCGCTATACCGTGCTCTCTCTCTCTCTCTCTCTCTCTCTCTCTCTCTCTCTCTCTCTCTCTCTCTCTCTCTCT
>NW_011967121.1:491519-501494 GCF_000949405.1 Vollenhovia emeryi | reverse complement strand
TATATATTCTGAGTAATGTACAAGAATATATAAAATATAATATACTGTATGAGATATTACAAGTACTTCCTGAGAATTTATGTGATATAACATACTACTAGAGATATTCTAGTGATATTCGAAGTATGTTATATACGGTACCTACGTATATTTGCAGTACGAGTACAGAATATTCGGGAAATATCATGTGCTGTATGGGTAGCTACGCTTACACTTGGCGCGAGACACTACCGTGTCTCGTGATACATTTTGAATTTAACGAATTCGATAAAATTATTTTTTAATGCATATTGTAACATTCTTTAATGCGTACATTAATTTATTTTAAGTATACAGATGATTTGGAACACACAAATTATATACGCAGTATGTCATTAAAACCCCCAATTACCACATTTCAACCTAATCGCGTCACTTTTAAATTTCGGTCCTCCATGTTATATCCACTATTTTGAATTTGGAAAATCTGATCCCCAATTTGTATTCAGCAATTTCAAAACGTTCTTCTCGCATCTCCAATTTCAACGTCTTGAGTTCTAGTCTTTTCAATGCAACGTATTTAATATTCAACTTCTTCTGACTCAATTACAATAATTTTAACACCACTGAATTTTTATTTCAAAAAAGTTCGGACATTGGAGAAGGATATAGATAAGATAAGCTTCTTTCTCTCGTCCTCTCGTGCTCAAATTCTCAATACTTCGAGCCCATGCGCGCTTTATCGTATTACGTTTGTTTTTTTATATAGTATAATATTTAAAATAAATAAAAATATTCAACCCTTGGGGTGCTACGCACCACTATAATGATTTCTTGTTAATCTTTGGAACGAAACACTGTTCTAAAGCCACCATTCCATGCCTCGATATCTTCCTACACAGCACGGAGAACTCACGAGGAATTCTTTTTGATTTACTGAATTATAAAATAAAATTATTTTTTCGTCCCACTTCTACACGAAGATAATTTTCTCTTGAAACTTACCCTGAAAATCGTGTAGTCGTGGGACAGCATGGCATTTCGAAAAATTTTACGAGAGTTTCTGAAATTTTATACATACATTCTACTAGTAAAATGTATACTAAGTTTAATTACTAGTAAAATGTATGGTAAAATTTCAAAAAACTTGTAAAATTCCTCAAAATGCCACGTTGTCCCACGATTACACGATTTTCAGGATAAATGTTAAGAAACAATTCTCTCCGTGTAGTTAAACTATTCTTGGTAAATATGCAGAAAAGGTCACACCTCACCGATTTCCTCGCCACTTAGATATGTTGTAGGGGAGAGTTTTCTGAGTAATTCCCCACAAGAATCAAGTGGGGGACGGCATTGGTTTAGGAGATGCGTGAAGACAGTGTGTTCCGCCCCCCCTTCGGGGGGCTCCACTTCGTTAAAAATAACCCTACCCACCCTATGTCAGAGGTGTGGAGTGGATCTCGCTTCACGTGGAAAGTTGCAAACCTATGTGGAACAGTACAATGGTGGAAGTACATGCGTGGAGACAGTATGTTCCGCCCCCCCCCCTCCGGGGGGGCTCCACTTCGTTAAAATATAACCATACCCAAACCATATCTGAGGTGTAGAGTGGATCTCGCTTGCTCGGTCAGTCTGCGCCGCGAGAAGAATTAAGCGTGCGCGCGCGCGCGTGTATGTGTGTGTTCAATCCGTACCGACCGTTGCGGGAGGGGGCAGGTGTGACCTTGTAAATGAAAGTGGTAGTTTGTTTATGATTTTAAAGGTAGCTACACAGGCATTTTAATAAAAAATACTAAGAAAAAGTATTAAAATTTTTATTTTTCAATTTGTTATATCTCTTAAACCAATGCCGTCCCCCACTTGATTCTTGCAGGGAATTACTCAGAAAACTCTCCCCTACAACATATCTAAGTGGCGAGGAAATCGGTGAGGTGTGACCTTTTCTGCATATTTACCCTATTCTTAATTAAAGTTGAACAAAAAATCGTTTTCATGCCAATTCTTTGCTCTTTCGCAGATACAAGAGAAATTCTTTTAAAGTTCATTTTGAACAGATTACACTAATTTATAAAGAATTTTTAAAAATGGATTATTTTTCAGTTTATAACGTCCTTGATTACCTGTGCTATTTGGGTTATCATTTACGAAACGTATTGTATATAAAATGTGTACGAACCACCTGTGCTACCTGAATTATTACCATAAAGAAACAATGCCGGAAGGCTGAACTTTGTTGCACGGTCTATTCTTTCTCTTACGTGCAAAGGACAAGTATTTCACATTACAAAGTCTACAACACATCTAGTCCTCGTGTAAATACGTGAATATTATTCCTTATTAATAATTTATTAATTAAGTCAAATTGTCAAATAAATTCATCGCCCACGAGAAATAAGAGAGCGTGAGTCGATCTTCTCGATTTACAAAAGTCATTCCGCATACGTTTTTCGCGCAGATACGCGACATGTCGAAAGCCTCGTGTAATCGTCGGTAAACGACGCACGGAAAATTACGCAATAACCGCATAATAACGAAGAGAATAAAATGCGGAATTGAGCGCATCTTATTCTCTTCGTTATTATGCATTTGCAGACCCGCCTACGTCGCGCGCTTGGATAAAGCGTTCTCGTTTCCATAGATCGAGCCAATTCCGCGTACGCAAGGCGATGCTTTTCCACGTCGACGTGGGATATCCCCACCAGATGGACGAGCACCGAGTTCCCGGCGAGCTGACCGCCACCAGTCGCCTGTTTCGAATCGCGCGCGCGGGACCGAGCGCGCGGCCGAGGGCTCGTCGATCTTTATCTCCTTATCTCTTGAACTGTTTCTTTTTATCTCGCGCGCGATGTCCTCCGACCGGTGCGTGCTCGCGTTTCTCTTCGCTCTGCTAGCGTTTCTTCCGCCGCGCGGAGCCCGCTGCGAATCCACGAACGTCACCGACGTCGCGGAGCGGATTCAGGCGGAGAACGCGCTCGCGAAGCTGGTGAAGATGTTCTCCAAGCCGGGCGCGTTCAAGCAGGTAAGGGGGACGTCAAACTAGGCTCCCGAAATCACCTGAATATTGTTACTGTATTTCTAATTATTCGAGATCGCGTTTAGTTCAACTTCGCGCTTGAATAGTCTAATCCTCCGAAGAAATCGTTAATAAAAATTCTCCGGCAACGTCGACTCGAGGGAGACAATCGCGATGTACGATTGTGGTCGGAAAGGTCGTCCGGTTTTATGATAAATTTCGGAAATGCAGTCTATTATGCGAGAGATTGTAGCTTTCGCTCACGGATATGCGCAGCGACGTATTATTAGAACAAAGAAATGATATGTACGATATTGTGAAACATCGGACAACCTTTCTGACCACGACCGTACCTGCCACTTTCAGCAAAGCACGTCCCGTTTGAGGATTTTATGAGACAGAGTCGCGAGTGTGCGCGTTTATGTCGTGCGAGAACGGAAAATGGAAAACTCAGTGCCGAGGTGAAACCGCCGTCCAATTTTTTTCGCCACGAGTCGAATTTATGATTCCGAGCGAATCGTCTCGCGCGCGTGATGCAACCGCATGAGAAATAAACGCGCGCGGCATACGAGGAGAAGTAATCACCGGTGCGGCCTCTGTTACGTCGCCAGTAATAACAGTTTGTTAACCGTGCAACCGGTTGAACCCTTTTACGTTCGTCCCGGTCTACGATAAGCGATTTAAGCTCTGAGCCCTGAGCGCCCATCTACAATAGAGATTTAAACCCGAAGCCGTCAGAAATTGACTAATCACAGTCGCGTATTCTACTCACAATCAGACTCGACCGTGACTGGCCAATTTCTTTAGGCTTAGGGCTTAAGTCATCTATTGTCGACTGGGACTAAGAAATTAGCCAGTCGCAGTCGAGTATCCTTCTCATTTTCGACTGCGATTGGTCGATTTCTTAGGGCTTGGCGCTTAAGGTCCAATTTTACCAAGATTCCAGTCTACAATAGGCGATTTGAACCCTAACGCGGGGTCCACAGTGCGAGTCTCGGAGTCGCAGTCGTAAGAACAATCGACTGTGATTGGTCAATTCAGTCAGACAAATAATTCTTACGACTACGACTCTGCGGCTCGCATTGTAGACTTCGCACTAGTCCCAGTCTACAATAAATGATTTAAGCCCTAAGCCTTAAGGAATTGACCAATCACAGTCAAAAATGAGGAGAATACTCGACTGTGGTTGGTCAATTTCTTAGCGCTTAGAACTTACATCACCTGTTGTAGACCGCGGTCAACCCCTGGTCCACAATCTTGCTTTAAGTAAGCTGTAAGCCTTAAGCCGTAAAAGATTTACCAATCGCAGGCGAGAGTGAGGGGAATAAATGCCTGTGATTGGTTGGTTTCTTACGGCTTAAGGCTTACAACTTACTTAAAGCACCCACACAGCACAGAAAGATTGCAGAAATGTTACGTTGCAAGATTGCAACATTGCTGCAACGTTTCTGGAGGATTGCATGCAGCAACGTTGAAATGTCCGCCCTCAGAGAGATTGCAGTGCAACATTATAGCAATGTTGCAGTGCAATATTTTTGGAATAATTTGTCGTTGTTGTACATAAGCAGAGAATTTACTAATTACATATGCATCCGGACCTTTTTCAATACACAGCAAGCTATTGCGAAGCAACCTAAGGAGATTGTGTCGCTTCGCAATAGATGGAGATTGCGAGCAACACCGCACTGATCAAGTACTTAATAATTCGCGCATTATTGGTATCAACGAAAATAACATTATAACATTCTCGTAATTAGAAAAATTTTTTTAATAGAAAATATAGTATTTTCATTATTTTTGAAACATTGCTGCAATATCGCTATCGAAAGTTTGCAATTTTATATCCCTGCAATGTCTCTGCAAGATTGCACTGCAATCTGCAAGATTGCAACGTTTCTGCAATGTAACTGCAACCATCTGTGCTGTATGGGTAAAGTAATAGTTGGAAAGAGACAAAGAACGAATTAAGCTAAGCTTAAACTTAAACAACGTTAGTGAAACCGGACCTAAATCATCTATTGTAGACTGGGACTCGCACATACGAGTATACGCGGATGCCGCGGGATGTCTTCCGCCGAGTGCGAGACTTTGCAGATTCCTCCGCCGACCTCGAATCCTTTTCTCACCTCGGTTGTTCGATCTAATTAATTTTAAATCTCCGCGCGAACGCCGAGGCAATAGTTTTGCTAGTCGCGAGCGATTAAAAAACGGACTTTCCCGTGGCAGAACTTTCTACCGGCGATCAGGGACGCGACGCGATAAGGAATTTTGTTTGAAGAAAAAATCCGACGGACGCTCGCGCGTTAACCGATGCCCCGGTGTTTGCCGTCGAAATGAGTGTCGTAACGCGGCGGCGAACGTACGCGTGACGGAATTCCATGCTCAGGTGGCGATATATGATGATGAAATATTTTCAGATCGACGCGATACTCGGTGAGAATACCATCGAGGCATCGTTCACGAGCTGTCCCATGGGCGAGGAGGGCCTGGAGTGCCGAAGGGCGGAGGCCCGACGATCGGTGGACTGTCCTAGAGGTAAAAATCCTCGCCGCCGGGATCGCACGCCGCGCCGCATTGCAATTCCGCGTACGAGACCGTTAGCGAGTTTCCTCGCTGTTACGAAAAAAAAACTGCACGTCGCTATTCGCTCTGTGACAATAGAGATTCTGACCTTGACAGTAGCCGCTCCCTGGATGACTATGTTCGCCGACGCGGCGTTATTCGCCGCGCCGCCGCGGCATTAACGCCTCGCCTCGCGTCCCGGTGCACTGGAAATATCGACGTACCATCGCGAAATATCAGGAACTAGATTCTTGTATTTAGTCGCAAGAAAAACGTACGCGCAAATTTTGCTCTTACACACGGAGGGAATTTTCTCTAAGATTCACTCTGAAAATCACGCAATCCCCTAGCCGAGAAATTTTCTATAAATAACTACAAAAAATTGACTTGAAATAGAAATTGTTATATCTTTGTTGAAACATTAATTTTTTTGTAAAAATGTCCACGAAATAGTATCACAGATTACAACGTTCTCGAATCAAGAAAATATTGCAAGTAGTATTTCACGAAAATGTACAATTTTGTAAGAATTAGTACAAAACTTTACTAGTTTAAAAAATTTGGGAAACAACAAAATCTTAAAGAATTAAAATACCTGCTTATCTGTAGAATATTACGAAAATTAACAAAAGCGTTCCAATTCTAGCATTTTTATGTTGATTTTTATAACACTCTTTAAATTTACGTAGAATTTCTTAGATTCCGGCAGTATACATTTTCTTGTAGAATTTTGTAGAATTATTTCCGGCACGGCGCAGGCCTTTAAACCTTGTATTCACGATCCAAGAATTGTATCCAAAATCTAGTTCCGAGAAATGTATAGCCAATCAACTTGCAGCTTTTGCAACTTGAAGCAGTTACGTTTTATAGTTTTGTAGAATTTTGTCGAATTATTTCCGGCAGGGTCGTGGGACAACATGCCATTTTGAAGAACTTAGAGATTTTTTCAAATTTTACCATACATTTTACTAGTAATTCTACTTGCACACATATTTTACTAGTAAAATATATGGAAAAATTTCAAGAAACTCTCATAAAGTAATTCAAAATGCTATGTTGTCCCATGATTACATGATTTTCGAGAAAATTTCCTCCACGCAGAAAAGTTGATTGGCTAAAAACAACATGCGATGACCAATCAACCTGCAAGTGTTCTATTAGAGTAGAATTTGCACGTTTCTCTTGCAAATAAATTCTAGAATCGATCTAGCTCCAGAGCGTTGTCTGATTTCGAAAGACACATCGGGTGGATGCGAGTAAGGGTGAGGCAGGATATCCAAATGTGGCCCCAACTTATATTTTTGTAAGTAGACAATTTTTGACGCAGCTGGTCTGAATTTATTATGTGATTTCTAATAATAAATTTAGTAATTCATATTATTAATTAACTAATAACGAATTTATCATTAGAAATTAAAAGAGATAATAAATTCAGGCCAGTTGTGTCGAAAATTGTCTACTTCTTAATTATAAATATTTAGTAACAAAATAATGTTGTACAGGAGGCCAAATTAGAAGCATAGTGGTGAGGCCACGTTTGAGAAATTCGTCAAATTCACATTACGGCTGATAAACTTTTTACGATAATCAAATAACAATCTGTCTATTAATTTGAATACATATGTAAGATATTAAGAAACAACAACTGTGGTGAAATTAAACAAAACAGGCTATTAAACTTTGACGTTGCAAGAACTCGCGATAAAGACGAACACAAAAACGAAGGGAAACGTATTTGCGCACTTACTAAACTTTCATATGAGACTAAAATAGTATCACTTCACATATTCTAGCTGGCGTTCTCCTTGCAACGATATGAGCTGAGAAATCACGAGTAGCCAGATTAGGAAAGGGGACCATATTCGGGCACCCTGCCTTATTGTTTCATTTGTTATACGACAAATGTTTCAAACGTGTTGATTGATTGCAGAACAGAAACGTTCTCGAGTCGCTGGAAATTTTCTATTTCGCGGTCAAGACTTGAAAAATTTGTCGCGCGATAAGATGAGATACTAAAATTTGCGCGCTGGAATTTATCCGCGCGAGAGTTTCAATTTATCTTCGATCTCTGGTAACCGCGGGATGACGCGATCGCATAAGATCGCAGAAAGGAGAGCGCCGTAGCCGCATTTTAGGCCTGCATCGCGCATCGCACCTTTCTCTACGTAATGATTTTTAATGAGAACAATGTAGCTCACGGTCATTACGTGATTTCACGAGATTTCAATGTCGGAAGGCAATATCGAGGTACAGTTGTTTGAGAGAAGATGTTCAGGGCGGCGAATATTCAAACGCCGTATCGTTGCGGAAGCTTGCTGCGCTTTTTGTCATCAGCGCTCGAGACCTAGATAGGACACTCCTATGAACATTTCTTCAAGAATATTTGGAAATATTCCATAGGTCATTCTTATTATACCCACACAGCACAGAAAGATTGCAGGAAGATTGTAAAAATGTTACATTGCAAGATTGCAATATTGCAGCAACGTTGCGCAACATTGCTGCAACGTTTCTGGAAGATTGCAGCAACGTTGAAATGTCCGCCCTCAGAGAGATTGCAGTGCAATATTATAGCAATGTTGCAGCGCAATATTTTTGGAATAATTTGTTGTTGCTGTACATAAGAAGAGAATTTACTAATTACATATGCATCCGGGCCTTTTTCAATACACAGCAAGCTATTGCGAAACAACTTAAGGAGATTATGTCGCTTCGCAATAGATGGAGATTGCGAGCAACACCGCACTGATCAAGTGCTTAATAATTCGCGCATTATTGGTATCAACGAAAATAACATTATAAAATTCTCGTAATAAGAAAAATTTTTTAAATAGAAAATATAGTATTTTTGTTATTTTTGAAACATTGCTGCAATATTGCTATCGAAAGTTTGCAATTTTATTTCTTTTTTTATATCCCTGCAATGTCTCTGCAAGATTGCACTGCAATGTGCAAGATTGCAACGTTTCTGCAATGTAACTGCAACCATCTGTGCTGTATGGGATGGTATATAGTATGATCACAGGTTTCACTGTCTTTTGCATAAGATAAATGTGTTACACAGTAAACAATGTGCAATACACAAACTCGATGAATATTCAAAAATGATTCTGAACGAATATTCCAAGAACATTCTCGACGAATGTTCTAAAAACGTTCTTCTTTGTTACGAATATACGATTTCTAATTGTAATAATCTAGATATACTTATAGAATATATTCGATTCAAATATTCTGAAATTAGGAATATTTGTACTCCAGAAGAATATTCATTATAGAACTACGTGTACTATCTGGGGAAAGTCTAATTGCTGTAACTAGGTGACACACGTTACAATCGAGCACTTTCGAGTAATTAGAGCGTACGCGAGATACGGCGGCGATTCTTAAGACTCAAGTTATTGTACGTGCGAAACTATTTGCGACCGAGATATTTCACGATGCGCCGAAAAGATCACGCTGCATTTTCGATTATCGGGCGAAATCTAATAACAATTTCTGTGAATAAATTTTATATTACTCGAAAATTTGATCTTGCCAACTGCAGCAACAATTTTCTAGGTGCGAAGAAATAGCCAATCCTGCGAAATCGCATATGCAGTTTTGTATTTAATCAATTTAAATAACAGAAACAGAATTTCTATCCGAACCGTTAGCGAATGTTAGGAAGGAAGCCTTTCTGTGACACCCTGCACCCATTATTTTGATTACTAGACAACACAAGCGCGTGCTTCGCGCGCGCCGTTGTTCTTCCACATTATATTAGAACATTAAAATATTATATTGCGCACGCCAATTAACATTATTCTTTTTTTTTTAGTTTTCTATCATTTTTACTAAATTTCACTTTTAGTCACTATCACTATCATCTTCATTCATTCTATATCACGTTTTAAATAAATCTCAAAATCTGGCTTATTCAAAATTATTATCTCTTATCCTGATAATTTTTATTTATTTAACTTTGTGTTTACTATACACTTTTATCTTCAACTATTCTTTTGCATTTGATCCCATCCTAATCATTATCTCACATTTTTTTATAATATATCAAAAAGTCTAGCTTATTCAATATAATTCTTTCTTATCTAGATAGGTTTTATTTATTTGATTTTATTTTTAATTTAAAGGAAAAAATCAACTATGTATATATTTATTTATACAGGGTGAGTCTTTCCATATCCGACAAAATTTTTGAAAAGGTAGAATGGATCGAGATGAATGGAAAAGTCCTGTACCATTTTGCAATTTTCGTAATAGTTAACGAGTAATTAATTATTAAAAATCGTTGTCTTAGGCCGGCCTATCGCCCAATTCGAGCGTGTGGCGAGATGTGCGCATAGCAATATCGATCGCCGGGCGGTCACATCTTGCCACGCGCTCGAATTGGGCGGTAGGCCGGCCTAAGACAACGATTTTTA
>NW_011967121.1:470885-491419 GCF_000949405.1 Vollenhovia emeryi | reverse complement strand
GTCTTAGGCCGGCCTATCGCCCAATTCGAGCGTGTGGCGAGATGTGCGCATAGCAATATCGATCGCCGGGCGGTCACATCTTGCCACGCGCTCGAATTGGGCGGTAGGCCGGCCTAAGACAACGATTTTTAATAATTAATTACTCGTTAACTATTACGAAAATTGCAAAATGGTACAGGACTTTTCCATTCATCTCGATCCGTTCTACCTTCTCAAAAATTTTGTCGGATATGGAAAGACTCACCCTGTATACATAGTTTTTAACTTGTTTATTATCTCGCTGATTACCAAGATAAACTTTTAATGCTTGCCAAGTACGAACACGTGAAAAGGCAACATAAAGTTGTCCATAATTAAAAACATCTTTGCGAAGATCTATTCCTACTTTGTCAAATGTTTATCCCTGTGACTTATTAATTGTCATCGCAAAAGCTAATTTTATCGTCTCTTCCTCCTCCTTTCTCTATCTTCCCTTTCTTCTCCTTCTTCATACACATAACATAAACTGTCAAAATAACCCTCTTAAATACAAACTGTCGAAACCGCAATTCGAAGTGAACGACTCGCAACGAGATCGACACATAAACTGTCAAAATAACCCTCCCTATTCCCTGTGCCTGACCTACCTGACCAATCACAGTGGAGACTGGGACAGACACGTGGTTTTAAAATGCAGATGATTGGACAGCACGCCTATTGCCAACGAATCATTGTGTCTTGGCATTACATAGATTTCTATTCCCTATTCCTATTCCCTATTCCTATTGCCTGTGCTTTCCTATTGTGTGATAGGCTTTAAATGCAAACTGTCAAAACCGCGAGTCGAAGAGAATCGACTCGCAACAAGGGGTTTGTTTTCTGTTCCTGCACTGGTGAACCCATACAGCACAAATTGTTGCAGAAAGGTTTCAGAAAGATTTCAAAATTATTTCGATATTTCACATTTCATGCTCAACATTTCTGACAGAATTCTGCAATATGTCATATAAAATGATGCAACAAAAATGTTTCAGAAATCTATCACATGCAATAAATTTGAAAAAATAATGCGAATATTACAAAAAGATTTTTCTCGTCTTTTGAGTCACATATATGGAACGTTGAAATGCTTGCCGCGCTGCAAAAGACGACACGGTAGCCCATCAACTTACAACTTTTGTAAAAGTATAATAAAGCAATGATTGACTACTGCGTCATCTTTTAAAATTTCAAAATATTGAAATAATTTTGCAGCAAACGGTTTGCTGTCGTAGCAAAATATTGAGCTATCACAACTAAAAATATTAGCTGTCCCTATTTTGCTAAGTTTTAGCTACAGCAGCTACATTGTTCTTTCCGTGCAACCACGAACATTCAAATCCGCACATACACACACACACACACACACACATACACACATACGGACATTTTGTAAAAATGTAATTTTTGGACGTTTTAAAACTTTTTAAACATTTCCCAAAGAAAACTGGAAAAAAAATTTTTCACGAAAACCTGATGGTTAAAAAGTATAGTATACGTAACACATACTATATAGCTTTTTAACTATCAGAGGTAAGCTACCTGACACTTGGAAAAACCGACTTTTAGTAATTTTTCAGAAACCCTTCTATTAAGTTTCAAGTGTAAGAATCGCGGACATTTTACTGTTTCATAGCTGTCTCAGAGCTATTGCAGAAACATTTTGTGATATTTCTGAAATATTTCTAAGAGATTTTTGTAACCTTACAGAAATCTTTCTATAAGCTTTCAAGTGTAAGAATCGCGGACATTTTACTGTTCCAGAGCTGTCTCAGAGCTATTGCAGAAACATTTTGCAATATTTATGAAACGTTTCAATCTATCACATGAAATATTTCTGAAATATTTCTGAAAGGTTTTTGTGCTGTATGGGGAACTAGTGCAGTAAGCTAGAATGAGAAAAAATATGCTTGTCTTACTCCAATTTATTGCACTAGTTCACTATAAGTGTAGGAACAGAAAACAAGCCCAAGATCGAAATCGAGTTTCGAGAGAGCCAATCGGCATCGCGGAAAAGCGACAACAATGAACTCGCAATGCCTTTTTTAGATAGGGATGGTACATAAACAGTTACATTCCTTACAGAGATTGTCCTAGCTATGGTGTCGAAATTCATTTTTATCCAATGCGAATGATTAATATTTAGTCGTAAAACCTAAGCTTTCCAGAAGTTATTACTAGAATCCCATGAGATAACATGCTTGTCTAAAAGACATCTTCAAGACTTCTTTAAGACGTCTTTAAGATATCTTTTAGACGTGTATGTCTAAAAGATGTCTAAAAGACGTGTTAAAGACGTCTTAAAGATATCCTTTAGACATGCATGTTATCTGGGATGTTGCTGCCATAAATTTTGTAGGACACAAACAATTCTCTAAAGGCCTGTGCCCACGACGCTAAAACTTGGTCCAAGTTCTAGTTCAGAGAACTGGCTGCTTGCAGCTTTTATGGAACAGCTGCAAATTGACTGGCAATTTGGGCCAAGTTTTAGTATCGTGGACACAGGCCTTAACAGATACACAAAATAGTAATAAATTTCTATTGCGACACCCAGAAATTTACCTGCGTTGGTAAGATACTTTCTTGAGCGTATACTCCGACTTTACATGCTTCTGAACCGAACGGATGCGGTGAACTTATAAAATTTACAAAATGTCAACGTTTATTTTTATTCGACGTTGTGCACATATCGATCCACTTATTTACTCATTCATTTATTAAAGATTATTATATTAAAGAGAACAATAATTCTACTAGAAAATATAACTGCCGGAATCCAAGAAATTCTACGTAAATTTTAAGTGTTACAAGAATCAATATGAAAATGCTAAGATTGGAACACTTTTGTTAATTTCTGTAATATTCTACAAGTAAGCAGATGTTTTAATTCTTTAAGATTTTGCTGTTTCTCAAATTTTTTAAACTAGTAAAGTTTTGTACTAATCTTTACAAAATTGTACATTTTCATGAAATACTACTTGCAATAATTTCTTGATTCGAGAACATTGTAACTTGTGGTACTATTTCGTGGACATTTTTACAAAAAAAATTAATGTTTCGACGAAGATACAGAAATTTCTACTTCAAGTCAATTTTTTCCGCTAAGCCCTGACGTCGAGTACTGCATTTTCCTTTAATAATGCAACCGAACGCGTTATCTCCCGGATAATTCCAGTTAGATAAACTGGACTTTATTCTTAATTTAATTTGCGCATATGTGAAACGGCGTCTCGTAAATGTCACTGCCGTAAATACATCTTGTTGTGCAACCAGCTCTCGAGTAAAAATGGCACGCGTGCGATATCTCGCTCGCGAAACGTTGAAATCGTATAATTTTTTCATCTTATTCCACTCCTCCTTGCAACAATCCGTGCAATTACAGTTCGTTTTTACATCATAGGTTCGCGAGTGCGCTACACGACATATGCAAAACGATACGAAATGTTTAACGGATAAGAGAAAGTATATACGGTGAGAGCATCGGAAGGCGAATCGTTCATACGTCGATACAGAACAGGTTTGAATTAAAATGTCGTCGTTAAAAAAGTTATGAGAAACTGCAATGGTTGCACAACAAGAGACGCTCTTCTAAAGTAATTAACTTAATTAATTATCTGCCCTAAACATTATGTCGATCGTAAATATTCATTAAATTTATTACGTAGGATTTATAAAATATTCCCGATGAAAAGCTTCCTACGCGAAGTATAAAAAAATATCAGTTTCAAATTCAATCTCATCTTATCGCGAGTATTTAGAGAATCGCAATCCGGAATGCATTTCCTTGCAATCAGATCTTATCACGGAGAGCGATGCAATCCAATATATTCCATTTGTTTAACATTCCCGCTGAAACGCGGAAGCTGCGCTTATCGCTCGTTTAAACAGTAGGAGGATGAAGGTAAAAAGATACCAACGCGGGTGAAATGGAGGAAGTGCGGTTTGTAGGAAACTTCTACGGAAATCGTTGAACGTTAAATCGCGGCCATTAAACTGCATCTCGATGTGAATTGCAGGAGACTGTTTCTGCTACGACTGCGCCGCCGCCGGACCGGACCTGTGGGCCTCCTGTTGCCGCGAAAGCCTGAGATGCTGCTCTCATCTCGCGGCGGCCTGCAGGACGTGCGATCACCCGACGCTGTATCCCTTCTGCGCCAAGCACTTCAAGAAATGTCTAACGCAGTACAACGAGAGGAAACAGAATTAGAAACGCAATCGGGATCTCCTCAGCGATGTCTCTCAACTGTGATAGTTGGCTTACCGTGGACGATCATCCAGCGACAGAAGCGCACGGCCCATCCTCCTCGATTACATTTGTCAAAGTTTGCATCGTAGCCGCTCGGATCGAACGCTACTAACTATCGGAGACGCAAGATACTTAACTTGACCCGTATTGCAAGTTGCACAACGTTTACGCCGTACCTCTAAATATAGCGTTTTACCCTCCAAGCCGTTAAACTGGTCCAACGGTACCTGATTGTTTCTGGGTCCAACTTTGTTCCAACGAGAATTTTTAGTTCTGCAATCGATGGTACCTGCGTCTCGGTGTCGTTAAACGACGAATCTACAAATAATGTAAAAACAATGAATCTGAAATAATGATAAATCACTTGTTGTTAGCAGAAACAAAAATTCTTGTTTCGGTTCTTTCAACGTGTACACAGGAAGTAGTTCGTTGTAATCGAATTTATAAAATGTAGTCAACGTGTACTGCGGAGAACGCGCTTCTGTGGATTTATACTTACCCGATAACTACGATAATTTGTGCTTAATTATTGTCGGTCCGAATCTTGGCTGCTAATTATACAGGGTGTCCCATTTTAACTTGGACAGTAAAATATCTCGAAAACTGAGCCCAGCAGACAAAAATGTTTCAGACAAAAGTTGTATGGTTTCGAGGGGGACATAAGATGGTACCATTGGTTTGACCTTGAAGAAATATTTGAAGGTCACATAAAGGTCACACCAATTTTTTTTTAACGGCATCCCCTATTTTTTATTACATGTTCTTGTAGCTGACCTCGAGAGCTTTCCAAAACGCTATAATAAAGTATTTTTGTATTAAGAACTTTTTGAGTTATTAAGGTTTGAAAGTTCCAATATTTTGACATAAATTACAAAATATTTTGTAAAATATTCATTTTTTTATCATCTTACCTTAATACTTTTTTGAACAGAATAATGAGACAAATCAACCGGTGTAAAGAAAACACAATTGTTAAAAAAATTTTTTTTATTACTTGTTACAAAATTGTGTTTTCTTTACACCGGTTGATTTGTATCATTATTCTGTTAAAAAAAGTATTAAGGTAAGATGATAAAAAAATGAATATTTTACAAGATATTTTGTAATTTATGTCAAAATATTGGAACTTTCAAACCTTAATAACTCAAAAAGTTCTTAATAAAAAAATACTTTATTATAGCGTTTTGAAAAGTTCTCGAGGTCAGCTACAAGAATATGTAATAAAAAATAGGGGATGCCATTTAAAAAAATTGGTGTGACCTTCATGTGACCTTCAAATAATTCTTCAAGGTCAAACCAAAGATACCATCTTATGTCCCCCTCGAAACCATACAACTTTTGCCTGAAACATTTTTGTCTGCTGGACTCAGTTTTCGAGATATTTTACTGTCCAAGTTAAAATGGGACACCCTGTATAATCTACAGACAGTAAGAGCGCCTTTGGGAGAAACATAAGTAACTTCTATCTACTGGATAAACTTATACTAAAATTGAAAAGCTTTCGCATTCGTGGATTTACAGATCGAGATCTTGGTGTACAAATTAGTGAACTTGTACATCGTACGCTCGTAAATTTATGAATACACGGGTTCATATACCACCAGCATTTTATTTTTTTTATCGTTGGCAAGACATTGAATAATTAAGAAATAACTATAACAGAACACACATAATCTTGGACTCGGCGATATAAATATAGATTAATTACCAATACGAACGAAAGTCTCGCAGATGCGTTAATCCAAAAAGAAAAACGAACGAAAATATTACAAAAGATAAATAAATATCACCTTTTAATACAATCATTGGTAAGCTTTATTCGTATAGTTTCCAGAGTATTCGGTAATCTTTATTTATCTACTAATTCTATAAATCGTGGGGACAACGCTTTTCATTCGGGCAAATGTTCCAAGATCAGTGTACGAATTTCGCAATTTCCTTTTCTTGACAAAATAAAAAATGTGCGCACGCCACGCAGTCTTCAACGGCTTAATATTCGTAATTGTGAAACTGTGTCTGCGTCCCCCGCAAAAACGAGCGGGCGACAAAGCCGACCCGTATTTTTTCCCCCTTTTTTCCTTGCATCTCGCGAACGCCTTAGAATTCTAGTTCTGCTAAATATTCGCCATCCCTCGTTTCTGTCGTGTAGCGAAAAGAGAGTTTCTCTTCTTTTTTTTTAGGATATAAAATTCTTTCGCACTTTGAAAGCGCTTAATTGCTAACAGCACCACACAGAGATTAAAGAGAGACAAGACTAGAAAAGAAAAAATAGAAAGAAACGTATTCTTTTTGTCTGTGAGAAACGAGACGCAATCTGGTTTTACCGAATGTAGTTAATCTATTTGTAGATAATAATAATGATGATGACGATGACGATGACGATGATGACGATGACGATGACGATACTTTGCTCTTTACCGAATCAGCGTAAATTCCAGGAGTCATATAAATCATATATTTCAGGCACATGTCTGCACCATTAATTTTATAGAAAAAATTAAACAGTACTTTTTTTCCGTTTACATCATTTATATCGGATATCCACATATCCGTTTGTATTAGGAAACAAATTCAAATTCTCATATCAATCCTTTCGTTACAAATCTCGTAAGCGATTGCGGAATTGATGAAGCTCGTTTCCAAGTAGTTTTACGTGAAACTTCATTGACGTCAGATGTCATTTTCAAGTTTTCAGATGAATCGAGAAAGTGGCCAGTCAATAATTTAATTACCTTAGTATAGGAAAATTGATAACAGACACATTAATCATAACTTAATTACGCACAATTAAACTGATTTAAGAAACTAGGAATATTATAATTGAATTGAAATAACATAATTAATTCGTAATCGTTTACACAATTTAATTTGAATTGCTGTTTGAGGAAAAATGGACTTGTGTCAAGTAAAACAACTGGGAAGCGGCCGTCGATTATCCAAATTATATAAACAAAATCGCTCCATTTTCTCGGGGAAGTACGTTCAAGCTTTTAAGAATCTCTCCTCTTTCATGTTGTCATTCTATTTCGCTCCCGGGTCTCATGTTAGGATAACGACGACAACGACGACGACGACGACGACGGTAGTGCCCCGATGACGGTAATTAGTTGACGACATATTATTACGTTTTCTCTTACACAAAAAACACAGATCTTGATCTATTATGCGATCGTAGACTTATTATGGTGTACATGTATATCAAGTACGAGTTCAAAATCTATCACGTAGTACAAAGAGAGATGATTATGCGCTATTTTAGTTTATTAAGTTGTATCATATACCGAGAAATATCAAGACTATAGTACTATATATTTAATTGATTCGGAAATGTATGAGACCAAGATCGGTTAGCCCAGAATTAATTAAATCAGACTATCAGCGGAGGAGAAAGATGGAGGGGGGTGGGGGGTGGGGGTAGAACTGGTATTACTGGGGACAAGTGCCGGAGTACTTTTTTTTTAACTCGTTCAAGTGCAGACTCGTAGAGGACGTCGTAAAAATCCGGCGGTCGCCGTGTTGTAACAATTCGCAAAAATCTCGATTACGTATCTCCTCTAGTAAGTTTTCTTTAAATACTTGGTACATCAAATGTGACATGAAATCAATCGCGCTGCGTTAACTCGAATCCCGAATTACCGTTACAGATTCATCTGAGTCTCGTTTTCAACAAGAACAGTCCATGTTAAGTCGTGTGTATACAACGCGCCCCGAGTGCGTGGTCCTTGCGCGTGACACGAGGCCCCGATTTAACGTACGACCTTGACGTCGCGCAAGAAAATTCATTTTGTGCGCAAATATAACACTCGTGTGTCGCTCTCCACTAGACTCGCATACCCCGCCGTATGTCAAGAGAGAAAAAGATTGCTATACATCTCACAGGTGCTGACTTATAATCCACTCACTCGCGCTTTCTTACAAACATAATTTTTTTTTTACCTTTTCTCTCGCGTATATAGCTACTTTCTATCTTGCGTGAAACTCACCTTAAAAATACAGTTCGGACAAAATAATGATATACACATAATACAGGTACTGCCGGTGATCGCACAACTCGCTGAAGCCACCGGCAAAAATCGTCTTAACTATCTAAGGGCCTAGAAAGATCCTTTCCATCGACTTCGTTACCTCGTCTTACACTCGTGCCTTTCCTTCCCGCGATTATCTCTATTATTGTTAATAATCCGATTGTTAATAATCGCAGTCATTTTACACTTATTATTGATTTATTTAGTGCCTTGTAAACGTCTATTTGGTTCTTTATATTATGTTGTATAACAGAGTTGTCTAACTTACGACACATCATCACGCGAGCGAGCGAGCGAACGTTTTTACTTTCCACCGTATTAGACAGATACTCACTTACGAACAGACCAGAATCAAGAGAGAGATGAGAAGATACAGCGGAATCTTGCGCAAATGTACAATATGCGCAAGTGAACAACGTACTTTGCTATTAATAACATTCATTATTATAACGACAAATGAGACAGGATAGACAATACGCACAAAGAACAAAAACAGCGGGGGGTGATCGCTCACTCGCGCCTAGTTAGGCAACTCGGTGTTCATAATCCAAGCAATTGTATTCAATATTATAATATGCTTGCTGATACGCTTAAATTAATTATTATGTTTATATATCAGTTGTTCAGTGGATAACGTTAACGACACGTTAACGACACGTTAACGAAACTATAACGTGTAAGAGAAAAGTTCGAGAAAAGGGAAACGAACGACATTTCCAATACGGGGGGGAGGGAGTTCCGTTGGTCTCCACTAAACAATGAATTGTGATCACTTAGACGCGACGCGATTTGTGTATTCCAACTCATGCGTACGTAGAGTGCACGTTTCAGTGACGGAAATAAAACCTTTACCCCTTAGATAACAATAAAGTCGTAAACGTACACGTCAATTGACATATTCACACGATTAATTATCCTTTATACAATATTAGTGAATGTCATCCCTTGAAGTTGAGCTTTACCTTAACAGACACTAAATGTTCCGGTTGGCATCGTAGTGTAACATTCAGGCGAACAGAATTACGGCTGCACACTTTGCTAAATTTCCCCTTATGCCTCTCTATTTTCCATTTCTTTTCGAACACGTTCCTTTCAAACACGTTCTTCCCAAACACGTTCACTGTTCGCATTTCTTTTTACCGCTAGATCATCCCTTAAATGCGTCCGGTTACGTTTTCCAGTTATGCGGATGGGCTCTCGGTGGTGCTTGATTGCCTTGCGCTTGAGACGCCTGCGACGGAATCATATCGAGCAGATATTGACGTTGAAGGTCCGCCGCTTGTCGTTGTAGCTCTACGAGGCCTTTGCCACCGGCAGCCATCGCTAATTGATAGGGATACAGTATAGAGGTAAAATGCGGCATCATGTGAGCAGGAAGAGGTTGATGCGGCGGTAAACCGGGTACTGGATTCTTCGCCAACTCTGGAACAATGACGAAGCGATAAATTGAAAACCAAGTTGACTCTCCCTCAGAATTTTGCGGGCATGTGTCTTCGCCTCACCTCTGAGCAATTGTTGCTGCAAGGCTGCCGCGGCAGCTGCGTGATGCGGGCCGAACTTGCCGCTCTCCGCGGCCAGCTTCACCAAGGGATGCTCTTGCATTTTCGGCGCGGGGGGCGTCGGCGTTAACGTAGGTGCCGGCGGTACCTGCGGCGGAGGGGCAGGTGGTGTGGCCACTCTTCTTGTGGGAGTTGCTGCCTTAGGAACTGGTTTCGGGGCCGGAGGGTCGGGACTCGGACACGCCGCCTGCGCTAGCCTCTGCTCTATCTCCTGCTCTTGCTGCAGCGCTTTTACGAAAGCAGTTTTCAATCTGTAACACAGTGTAAAGTCCATTATCCAAATCCAGACTTGACGCATTGTTTAATCGTTTCCATTTATTTTGCAAGAATGTTCATTATATTTTCAATTATTCGCTTACTTAAAAGAATATTACATGGTAATGGATGGCAATTTATGAGAGGGAAAGAAAAAATGAAGCAAAATAAAAAGTCACTAATGTTCTCGCACGATTGATATTTTAATATGTACGTAAAAACCTACCGATTAGTGTGTTCCGCTTTCAATGCTTTCTTCACGTTAGTCGTCACGCAGTGCTCACATATGACCCTTGGGTCACGACCTGCTGACGGTCGCTGGAAAGTCGCGTGTTGCCCTCTGGGACTGTCCTTTTTACCACCGGGCATAGGCTTTTCCCACTTCCAAACGGGTGTGAAGTCTGTTTTGCATTGCGAGCACTCGAATGGTTCGGGAGGCGGCGGTATGGCCGGCTCCTTCGTTATAAAGTCGACCACGTGTTCCAAACCGACCAAATATATGAATTCCGTGTTGGAGGGATTTGGTACGAAGTGCATCTCCGGGGGCGGCGGTTTCGGCGGTGGTATTTGTAACAGTGTTTTCTCGAGCTGCTTTCTTAGGGCCATCTTGGCAGCTGCTTGACGCTGAGCGGGTGTCTCGTCTCGCGTTGTTCTCTCCTATGTTATCGCAAACGTGGAACAAATGTTATTTGATGCAATTAACTCTCCCTCATTCAGTTAATATCCCAATAACACAAAAGACGAACATCTTAAATAAAAGAGAAATACAAACGTATAAAATAAATGGTAAAACAATATAGATCATTCGGTTTCATGTGCGCGTTTATGTTCGTACAATATGCATGCAAATTAGAATTTAAATGCCCCTTGTATGCACAATATTTCTCTCTTCACGTGTGTACAATAACACAACCACATTTAAGAAATAAACATGTTAGTAAAAGTTCAGCAACGCTGCATGTTATAACTTGTATTATGCGTGAAAGCTTTTAGCAAATTCGGTTGCTTGTACTGTGCGCATGATGCGTGAACACTGAGGCCTGTTTATAGTCAATTCTTACATTTAACTGTTTTAAATACATGTACAAAGAGTATTTAGCCCAAACATGATCCGTACAGATGCTATACAGATTATTTTATGGGCTGAGAAATATTTCCAGAGAAATTTAAGATGATCCTTAAATATAAGAATTGACTGTAAACAAGTCTTAGGCCGGTATTCAGATCTTAGATTCAAGACAGTCTTATCATCTTCAGATACTCTATAGCCAATGAAACGTTCCATACAGTATCTTTAGATAAATTCAAGACGGTCTTGAATATAAGATCCATAGACTTATATACATAGATAGACTACACTGAAGAATAGAGATATTGCATGATGCCTCTCTCTCTCTCTCGCTTTTTGTTAAGAGTCGGGAGAAAACAACAGAAAACAAAGACACGCTCACTCAGGCTAGAGACCCTGTAATCAGAGACTGGCCATAAGAGCTCGTCAAATTTCTACGAGCGATTCTACGATCGTAGAAGAGTGAGATAGCCTCTGTTTCTCTCTCACTCGCGGGAATTTGACGAACCCTTATGGCCAGTCTCTAACACAGGGTCCTAACTCAGGCTATTGCTCGCGCAGTTTATTTGCACAAGTCTATGATCAGATCCGACTATTAATACTGGTCTTGGTGCGCACTGGTGCAAGCAACTGAATTCGCTATTAGATACTAGATTTTTCTGTATACAGCTTTATTAGAAGTGAAGTGAGGTTCAATATGTACTTAAAATTCGCCAAAGTCTCATTGTCGAGAATTCGAGTACTCATAAGAAATGTTATTTGATACATTGTACTCGTAAAGTAATCGAATCTCAACTAGTTGGTTTCGAATTCTAGAATGACTGTAGAGATTCGAAAGGTACTTACAAGTACTGTCCCTTGTAAAGAATCGAATCTTTCACAAGTAGTACTCGAACTTTCAGAATAAAGTTGTTAATAATGTAACTATATTTTTATCATATTGTTCATATCGCATGTATTAAAACCAAAGTAATAAAAACTTAGACTTGTGATTTACATAATTTCATTTCTCTCTCTTCTTAAACGATTTTCTTTCTACAAACGTTTCGATTCCAAGAAAATGTTTTGGTGAAGCAGAGGAAAGTCGCAAATTATGAGACAGATTTCCAATATGAGATAGCAGGTTTTCAACCTCCAAACTCAATCACAAATCTCATCTAACGATGAGTTTTTTTATTAAACAGGTTTCACTCCAGGAGCAATAAATTCATAGTGGAATCAACAGATGATGCCTGTTAATGTAGTAGAAACCCCGCTATCTTTTATTAAGATCCTCTATCTCATAATAGGGGACTTTTCTCTACTCACGAAAGATTCGATCATATTTGATCGAGGTTCGAGTCTACTTGGAAGTACTACTTTTGATTTTCGTGGCACTTGTAAAGGATCCAAACCCATTTCGTCCAGGTTTAAGTACAGCGATACTTGCATTTTGCAAAGTAATCACAAAGTTTGAAACTTGGTAAGAGTTTAGGAATACTGCATGTGGTAATTTGTACCATGCATTAATGACGATTTGAACACTAGATTTGTCTGTATACAGTTAGCAAACTGAAGAATCATCAGAGACAAGAAGCTCGGAAAGTAAAGCCCAATTAAAACGCATAATCAATATGGAGAGAAAAAAACAAACAGAGTAGCCTTTACAGAATATAGACAGAACGAGACATTACACATTGATCGACGAGTGAATGTACCTGCTCCGAATTCACAGGTGTGCTTAAGGATGCGGTGGTTTTATTTTCTTGCGATCCAGCAAGCAGCTTTGTGTTTAGAAAAACACATAACAATGGATTACATACGTTGTTCACAATTAGAGAATCACTTAACACTTTCACACTGCCGGGACAGCATTCGCGGCAACGATCGCTCGTGATGTACCGCGGTGAAGGTGTTAGGCTCTTAAAATTATTCGTATAAAGGACGAGAGTTTCGACAGTCTGATAAACTTACTCTTAACGTTCACGTAAAGCTACAACTGTACTTACGTAGGGTATAGTTACAACTATGTAAAGCTAATGACGAGAGTAATAAAGAAGTGCGATGATATACCTTACTTACTTGATGCGCGGGAGTCGGCGTCGGGTCCTTCGTCGACCTCTCCGTTCTGTCCGTCGGCGCGTGATAACTCGAGACAGTCGCCGCCGCCACACTGGGCGGTCTACCTCTAGGATGAGGTGGCTGCGGTATCACCATGTTCGGAGGCATCCCGCCTGTACTTGGAATGGCATTTCGACCGGCAGTAGGCGGTAGCACCATGCCGGGTGGCGGAGCATGTAAACTACTACTTCTGCTCGGCGCAGGCTGACCCTTGAGTAAAGGCGGCGGCGCTTTCCCGGCTCTGCGATGAAGAACGCAACGTTACATTTCGATCTCATTTGAAGCCGTGTCGCAAGACTGACAAGTTAGTCGCGCACAGTTCTATCTCGATTTCTATCACGCTGATGTGACATTGGTGAAATAACGTTAGACCTTTTATCGCGATAAATATTGCCGCATGCCTCGGTGGTCGAATCGCCGAGACGCCCGCCCAAGGAAATCCAGGTTCAAACTCTGGCCGAGGTAAATTTTTCGCGATACATTTAAAAATTAGAAAAAGAGAGAGAGTAGCTCTTTCGCTCGTGTATTGTATTAACAATTAATAACTACTGAAAGGCCAAATTAACGAGCATTAACGGGTGTTCTTTTTTTTTAAACTATTGATAAAATTACTTTATTCCTCAGCTAGTAAGAATATTCTTAAAGTCGCCAGAAGTAATTAATAAATTAATAACATCAGTGATTTTTGTTGACCGTATCTGGCAATTAAAATTCTTATTGCGAAAAATATTACCCCAGCCAGGATTCGAACCTGGGACCTCCCTAATCCGTGACGGGCAAAAAATCGTGTATCGACAGTTCATTGTGCGGTCGACAATCCGTATCGACGCACAGTTTCTGAAAAGTCGAAATAGACGCGTAAACAACATCTTAAGTTATATACATTTTATTGCGAATAGTATTATCACAGCCCCAGTGGTCGAGCTGGCTAAGACGCCCGTCACAGATTAGGGAGGTCCCAGGTTCGAATCCTGGCTGGGGTACCAGCCCCAGTTGTCGAGCTGGCTAAGACTCCCGTCACGGATTAGGGAGGTTCCAGGTTCGAATCCTGGCTGGGGTAATATTTTTCGCAATAAGAATTTGAATTGCCAGATACGGTCAACAAAAATCACTGATGTTATTAATTTATTCTTCAAGTTCAAATAAACGTTTCGGCTGTACTGGGCCTTCTTCGGTATATAAAACGAAATTCGCATACATCGAAATAAATTAACGCATTATCGGCGGTGGATTTCTTACAAACAGACCAACTTCTTTCTGTAACGCGATGTCATGGAGGTTCAGTCGATTTCACCTACGAATCCGACGTGTACTCATTAGGAGACGAGAATAAATTGGTCCTAGGTTCTAGTTTTTCCTTTTTCGATCGGGTGTTCAAATGTTCTCCCGTGTTTTATTACATTTAAATTAGTGTCTAAATGATTTTCATTTTTTAATGTAATTTGACACTAACGTCCTGTCTTGGCTCTTATATCCTTTGTTCCTTCGAATTGCGATTTCACGCCAGAGCCTTACGAATTGTATCGTTACGTTTCGACTCGACGCAACGATACGTCTTGGGAAAACGTCAACATGTCGTCGCGAGGCTTTACCTGTGAGGCACCTGCTGCGCCGTTATCGGCGGCGGCAGTTTGCTGAGAACCTTGGGTGCCGCCGCGATGTTCTCCTTCAGTTGCTGGGACTGGCGCAGCTTCTTCAAAAGTACTAATTTCATTTCCTCGGACTTGAGCTCCTCCTTATATTTTCTAAGCATTCTTTCGCGCTCGGCCAGCTCGTCGGACGACAGCTCCTTGATTGGCAGAATCGGAGGCATGTCACCTGCTTAAGCATTCAACATAATGAGACGTGATATTGCGGTATAAAAATTCACAAATTATTCCCCGTCCGTTAGCGACGTGGCGAAAGATAATTCATAGCAACCTTCGTCGCTGTCCGACGCATTTCCATTTAGATATCCATTCATCCTAGGCCAATCGTCGGGACTCTCGGCGTAGCTCCTCTCGATCCTAGGTCGAAGGTTGCGGCGCGGCTTGCGCTCGTCGCCGCGTTTAGGAGCCAGGATGCCGCGGGCCGCGTTCTGTATGTTACGCGCCTCCGGCATGTTGTTCTCCAGATTCGACCCGGCGGAGAAGTGTATCCCCAAGTCCAGCGGGATGTCGCCGGAATTCAACGGGAGAGACGGGGAGTTGCGTCTGCCACTGCTGCTGAAAGATCACAGAGAGTTAAAGGGACCTGCCGCACAAACGCACAGCGTCAGTAACTGCGCTCTCCGTTCATCGACGCAGGCAGCAGTCTGCCCTTAACATCCAGTGAACAATGAGAAGACGATACTTGTGCCAACTCGCGTCGGTAAACAGATAGCACCCTGCAAGAGTCTACCCAGACAAACGTGCACAGCGCACAAACGTATGCAACGACCCATACAGCACGCATGTCTGAAAGACATCTTTAAGCCATCTTTAAATCGTCTTTTAGATATGTGTCTAAAAGACGACTTAAAGATGCCTCAAAGATGTCTTTCAGACATGCGTGCTGTATGGGGAGGAATCTGATCGAACGGCAAATACACGCACAAGAAGATGGACCGTTCAATCTTTTTTTTATGCCCATGCACCTGTGCTAGTTTCTTTGGACAGACCCTAAAGGTCTGCGTCCACGATCCTAGAAGTGGTCCAAGTTCCAGTCTCGAGAAACGTGTGGCCAATCAACTTGCTCGATCCATAGAAGCGGCAAGTTGTTCGGCTGCACATTGTTTTTCGCACCAAGTTCCTAGCTTCGTGGACGCAGGCCTCGAGACTCGGGAAAAATTCCGAGCTTGTTTCAAGTACGTTCGAGGCTAAAGGGGCAACGACAACCTACTTCTTCGTCCATCGCACGGCGATAAGAACCTAATGGCGATAAGAGGCCCGTCCGGATAAAAGGCGGTCATTATCATTAATTACCATTGTACATATCGTCCCTGTTTTAACGCTCGAAATTGCACAATTCCAGGCGAGATCGCGGAGAGGGGGAGGGGGGGAGAGAAAACTACCGTTACTCCTCTCTTGCCTCGCGTCGAGGACAATTCCGGGCACAAACGCGTCGGAGAGTCGCGACAAACGAGCCCCCGGACACGTGGCACTTTACCTGATGCTCAGGTCCACCACCGAGTCGCCGTCCACATCCATGGCCTCCATCCTTCCGACCGTGGTCACTCTGCAATCACAAATGCACGCGTGAGGCGTCGATCAACCGCGGAGACATATTTCGCTCGCCAGGCGGCGGGAGTCGGGGGGGGAAGAGCCGGGGGGTGAGGGGAGGGGGAGAGGGCGCGAACGGAGGATGTCGCCGTTTGAAAGCGCGCGCTGCGAGGAGGCGGCCGCCGCCGCCGACGACGACGACGGCGATGATCCCGCGGCGCGGAGCGCACACGCCGGAGTCGTGCGTGCGCGCACGCAGCGACACGCACCGCACGGCCGAGCGTACAACTGGGTTACCGAGGCTCTCCTGCGCGCATCCTCGGTACGCGGCCGCCGGAACGCGAACACCGCGGCTACGGCGTGGATCCCCCGCGGATCCCCGAGAGTCCACTCCGGCGGCCGGGAGCGCCGTCACGGAGACGTCGTGGGGCCAGCGGCGCGGCGAGGTGTCCCGTGGCGGCGACGCGCGAAACCGAGGAACATCCGTGACGGAAGAACGACGCCACCAGCGTGAAGGCGCGGAGGGAGAGGGGATGGCGGGGGAGCGAGAAGGAGCGAGGGGAGGGAGGAGAGGCGGGACGGGCGGTCGGCCAATACCTGCGGAAGTAACTGTCCTAACCTAACTTCCACGGGAGTTTAAAGAGAATCGGCAGCGCGCGTCGGCGGGGCCCCGAGTTTTCCCGAGTTTCTGCGGGGACGAGAGAGAGCGTGTGCGTTGGCGCGCGCGCGCGCGCGCCAACGCCGTCCGCAACGCGGGGACAACGGCGAGAAAGAGGACGACGTCGACGACGACGTCGTCGTCGTCGTCGTCGTTGGTGAACGACACGGGGACCACGTCGGTATCACCGGACCACCGGCGTATCACTCGCGGACCGCGCGCTGCTCCTTTTCGGCGGAGCGCGTAGGACACGCATACGCACGGACGCGCACTCTCCCCCCCTCTCTCTCGCTCTCTCTTTCTCCGCCGACCCCCCCCCTTCTCGCTCTCTTTCTCCGCGCTCGCAATTGAAGAATTAAATTTGATGCCTCGGAAGTGGCGTCCCCGACACAATGGCAGCTAAGCGTAGCGGTACAAGACCCGTAGAGTAGGTAGGTCGGTCGAGGGGGCGCGGGGGGCGGGCAAGCGCGGGAGCAGCGGGAGGGGCGGTACGCGGCTCGCGCGCGCGCGGGGAGGGGAACGGTCGCACATTAATTATTTCTCCTCTCACCCCTACTACGACCGCGGCACGCTAGCCGCTCACCCACACACGCGGCCACATCGGGAACGGGCTAGAAACCAATTTCTCTCTTTCCCTCCGTCTTCATTTGCAACACTCGTTCGCTCGCGCGCGCGCGCGCGCTTTCTCTCTCTTCTCTCCGTCGATGTATCGGTCCCATTGCGACCCCCCCCCCGCCCCCCGCGGCCGCCCTTTCTCCCTTTCGCGCCCCTTGCGGGTTTTCCCGAATTTCGTCTCCGTACGTGTCTCCCGCCCCCACCGTCGCCCTCCCGGTCGCTCGCGCGCCCTTATGCCCTACGGGGAATCGATTTTTCGACGGCAGGGTCCCCACTGCCGGCTGCAGCGGCCGCCGCCGCCACCGCCGGTGCGAAGGGCTCGCGACGTTTTTCGGCGCGGGCCGCCGCGCGCCTTCTCACCGTCGTCGTCGCGTCTGCTCGCGCAACGAGAGGCGCGATCATCAATTTCGCGCGGGGGGATCCCCGAGCGAGCGAGCAAGCAGCGTGCTTCGAGGCGTCACGCTCGCGTGCGGCCGCGATATTCGATAGCCCCGGCACGTCGTCTCCCGAGTGTGCCGCTCGCTTGCACGCTCGAGCCCAAGAGTTGCCCTTTTCGCCGTGCGACTCGAGTTGCCGCCGCACGTGGATACATCTTTACTCCGAGTTTCCACGCACGCGAGCGAGCGAGCGAGAGGGCGAGAGAGAGAGAGAGAGAGAAATATGCTCGGCCCTGCCGCGGTCTTAGATCCCCCGCCTCCTCACCTCGCCCGGCTACGCGGCGTCACGTGACGGTCGGTACACGTATCCCGTAGGGGTCTCTAAACTTTCCGCACGCGCAAGCAGGCAGGTATGCGAGCTCCTCGCGTGCGGCGCGAAGTTATGTCATTTCGCGCGGGGTCGGGCCGCGGGAAATCGCCGGCACAACGAGGAGTCCCCGGACGTTCTCGCCACAGGCTCGCCGCGCGCCGGGGCGACGAGATCCGACAGCGTTCGACTGTATTATAGAAAATTCGGTTGCTCGCACGAATTTTTTTTGTTTCTTGAAAATACCTCCAAACCCACATGCTTAATCTTAGTTAAACACCGAATCCAACACTCGGCACTTGAATTCCTTCAGGCGCCGAACTCGTGAAATTTCCCTCCGTCGGAAAATACGCGGGACAAACCCTATCACCGCTAACCTCACCTCACTCGTGTTAGCACAGAGCTATACGAGTAGTCACCCTGCTCGCGATCGACTGCACAATGTAGCGAACTCGGTTACTCGCACTAGTTTTCTTTTCGTTTCCTAAAAACTCCTCGAAACTCACGTGCTTGATCTTGGTTGAACACTGAAGCCAACGCTAGGGGGCTTAAACTCCTTCAAGCGTTGAACTTGTGAAATTTCCCTGGGCGGGAAAATACGCGGGACGAGGAGCGGAACCGAACCCTGCCTCATTGCTAATCCCACTCGTGTTAACACGGAGGTATACCACGTCATCCCGCTCGCACTAGTGCGCACCGAGTACACGCTAAGGTTCATAGTCAATTCTTTTATTTCAGGTTCGTTTTCAATACAGTTGACAAACTATCTAGTTTATCTATCACAAACTGGTCCGTACGGATGCTGCATAGATCATTTTACTAGCGAAGAAGTACTTCAAGAGGTATTTCGGACGATTCTTAAACATAAGAATTGATTGTAAAGAAGCCTTAGTGCGCACTCGGTACGAGCGACCGAATTCGCTATAAATTTCGCGCGGCGTTAGGGTGTGTGAGATCTCTCGCTTCTTCGTAATTGGCAGATTATAAATCGGATCTTTCCTATTCCCTCGACGGATACGTCTTCGCAAGGAGCGATCGTGCCTCCTAGAAGTTAGCCCCCCCCCACTTTTCGAGTTTACCAATTTTGACAGTTGTGCTGAATTGTGCTAGGTTTGTGCTATATTGTGCTAGAAGATTAAACTCGAAATCCGAAAAATAGGGTAGAAAATAAAAAAAATTTTTTCAGTTATGCAGTCAAAACTGTATATCTGAGTTGTGCTGACTTGTGCTAGGCTAGCACTACTCAGATATACAGTTTCGACTGCGTCGGAGAGTCAGAAGCCGAAAATTTTAACAAAGAATGCGAGCGCGAAGGGCCGCGCTCAAGAGTAAAGTGCCCTTAATATCGTTGTGCCAGAAAATTTGAAAGTTGTGCTGACTTGTGCTAGGTTAGCACAACTCAGATATACAGTTTTGACTGCATCGGAGAGTCAGAAGCCGAAAATTTTAACAAAGAATGTGAGCGCGAAGGGCCGCGCTCAAGAGTAAAGTGCCCTTAATATCGTTGTGCCGGAAAATTTGAAAGTTGTGCTGACTTGTGCTAGGTTAGCACAACTCAGATATACAGTTTTGACTGCATCGGAGTCAGAAGCCGAAAATTTTAACAAAGAATGTGAGCGCGAAGGGCCGCGCTCAAGAGTAAAGTGCCCTTAATATACCCCTATTAACCTGAACCCCCCACCATCGCAAATCAAGTTCGCACTAGATCAAAAATTTAGTGCTATTTAGGTGCTATTTTAGTGCCGCAGTCCGAATTTTAATGCTCAAACCGTTTAGCAGGAAATTACGTAAAAAATGGGGGGGTCCAGCTTGCCATTAAGCTGCAACCCCCCATACCCAAAAAATATATGGAGTGACCCTACATACAAAACAAATACACTAGAATTTAGTGCTATTTAGGTGCTTTACGATAACCACAAACATACCCGAAATATTTCACAAATAGCCTTAGAAAATAAATAATTTGTCAGGAGAGCGCGCGCGCCGCGTGGTAAAGTGCGTTACAATGACGTCAGAGAATTAGGTGCTCGAATGAATTCAGTGCTAAAACAGTCCTCAGATATCGT
>NW_011967121.1:457307-469813 GCF_000949405.1 Vollenhovia emeryi | reverse complement strand
ACTTTCAAAAACACAAAGATCTGATTTTAGTGCTAACTGCATGCCACGCGGCGCGCGCGCTCTCGGTATAAACTATTAATTTTCCACGAGATGCAGTTAGCACTAAAATCAGATCTTTGTGTTTTTGAAAGCACGATATCTGAGGACTGTTTTAGCACTGAATTCATTCGAGCACCTAATTTTTTTATATCGGTGTAACGGACTTTACCACGCAGCGCGCGCGCTCTCGGTATAAAAAATTTATTTTCCACGAGATGCAGTTAGCACTAAAATCAGATCTTCGTGTTTTTGAAAGCACGATATCTGAGGACTGTTTTAGTACTGAATTCATTCGAGCACCTAATTTTTAACAACCTAGCACAATAAAAAAATCGGAAAAATCGCAAAGTGGGGGGCTGACCCAAAATTCCGTTTTTTTATTTTCTACCCTATTTTTCGGATTTCGAGTTTAATATTCTAGCACAATATAGCACAAACCTAGCACAATTCAGCACAACTGTCAAAATTAGTAAATTCGAAAAGTGGGGGCTAACTTCTTACAGGTAGCGATCGTGTGTCTCCTCCTTTGGATGCTATATAGTAGTTCTATGTCCGACTCTCTGGAAAACAGCTCCTACCCGGCCGGCTGTGAGAACGAAAGAGAGCGATTCGCTTGATGGCTTCCTCGATCTTGCCCACAGATATCTATACTATAACTAGATCGCTAAAGCCTATCACACAATGCCAGGTAACAGGCAACAGGAACAGGGAATAGAATTTCTGACGCGTTGGATTGGTTGGTAGAAAATTTCTGACGAATCCAACGCGTCAAAAATTCTATTCTCTGTTCCTATTGCCTGGCATTGTGTGATAGGCTTAACTCCTACTGATTTTGTACTTAAAATGTGTCCCCGAAAACTATGGCGGTCGCACATGCGTAACATTGGTAGAAAGCGCATGCGTAATGTTGATGTAGAAAGCGCCAACACAATATGACAGATAACCTCGTGGGCTGGATCGAGATTTAAGTACGTATTATTGGAAATTCTTATAATGTATTCCGTTCGGGAGTTCGATTCTTGAATCGTTCTCATGGAACACGTACGTGAGAACTCTACTCTTACAGAGGAATTACAAGTCGATTAAATAAAAGCCATGCAAATATCCGTTCGACTTTCAATTCCTTTGTGAGGACAGAATTTTAACGTACGTTTCTTTTGCAAATGATTCAAGAGTCAAGCTCTACAATTATTTACTTATTTCCTAGCTAGTTTCTCGCGCGAGAGGTTATAGCAAAACGTCGGCCAACCATCCTGACCATGACCGTACATAACATTAACCAATTAAAACGCGACTGCTGTCTACCAACGTTGCGCATGCGCAAGAATTCAGTACATAGATTTTGGGGCTATGTATTTGACGGGAGTTAGCGATCTAGTATATAGTATAGATATCTGTGATCTTGCCTCGTGGATCATCGGGACCTGCGCACTCGTGGTCCTCCCCGCCTTCCTACCTATCGGAAGAGGGGATTTGGAATCCACATCTTACAGGTGACAGGTGACAGAGAACGATCTGCAAACGCTCAAGATCCGGTTTCATCAAACGCCGCTTAGCTTTAATCTTAGTTTAATTCATGTTTACTATAAATAAAAAGGCAAAGGGAGCCCAAGCCGGTTGTTCGTGTCACGTTTACATATTTGAAATTTGTAAAAAGTAGACGTTTCGATCTGACCATTATCAGTACAAATGTGGAACCGTCCGTAAATTAAAATGTCAATAAACCGCATTCAAAATTACCATCGCGTTCGCCATGTGTTAAAACGTTACAATAAAATCGCCATAAACGCTATAATCCCTCTTATATTGGGTTGTCCGGAAAGTTCGTGCCGATTTTTGGTGGATGGCGTAAGGACTGGTCTGAATATATCAGAACGATTGAAAACAAATGACATGCGTACATATCGTAAAAGACGGTATTCAGGCCGTTGGGAATAGACATATTGGGAAAAAAGTTTGGTTACGATACGTTAATTTTTGTCAATTTTATACGCCTTTGAATATGGAAGGAAACAAAGTGCATATTAGGCATTTAATGCTTTTTTTACCGGAAAGGCAAAAATGCCACACAAGCGGCAAACAAGATATGCGCTGTTTATGGCGAAGGTGCTGTAGCTGAAAGAACTGTGCGGAAGTGGTTTGCTAGGTTTAAAGCTGGTGATTTCAACCTTAAAGATCATGAACGCCCGGGTAGGCCCTCTGCCACAGATGAAGATCAGATTAAAACACTGATCGAGAATAACTTACGCTATACGACACGTAAATTAGCAGAAATGTAAAATATGTCAAAATCCACCATCCACGAGCATTTTGTGAAGCTTGGCTACATAAACCGTTTTGATGTATCCTTCAAAATCGGCACGAACTTTCCGGACAATCCATATATGCCATAGCTTGTAATAGTGTGACGCCAAAACAGGATCTAAAGTGTTAAATTTAATATAAAATAGGTTTTATCGGAAGGCATTGTGCAAATTCGATTGATCTTCGATACGACTGGTAAGATTGACGACCACATACTCAATGAACTTAATTCACGTTTGTCTCTTTCTAGACCGACAGCTGGAAAGAGACAAAAACGAATTAAACTAAGCTTAATTCGTTCTTTGTCTCTTTCCAACTGTTACTTTAGAAAGATAAACATGAATTACACCGAGATTGAAGTTAAGCGACGTTTGGTGAAACCGAGCCTAAGACTGCCTAAGGCTGGTTTTATAATAATATAAGACGTAGCAAGTCGCAAGAAATCGACCAATCACAGCCAAATATGAGAGGAAAATCGAATGTCATTGGCTGATTTCTGGTTGCTTGTGACTTACTGCGTCCATTGCAGAACCAGCTTTACGCTCATTTCTGCCAATGCAACATATATGTCCACTTTCTGTCTGTTTCGTGGAAACATTTGTGTAATATACAAATTAAATTACGTGTACAGATCGAAAGTAGCTTGTTATTTCGGCTAATGCTGCAATTCTAAACAAAATCGTAAGACTCGCAAACACTTGTTCTTGTAAGACTTGTAAGGACTTACGGCGTCGAATACAATTCTATGTATATCGTAAGACGTACGATGACTCGTAAATATCTATGATTTCTCGTAAATTTTATGGCTAGCAAGAAACTGTCTGTAAAGTTATTGTTCTAAAGTTTAACAAGTATTTTCAGTTATTATTATACGTAATGAACCAAAACATGAACGTATATTGGACTATTAATTGAAGAAGAATACAACAGGTAATGTAAGAAAAATGTATTAATCATTAATGTCACTGATTGTAACCTATTTTTTAGAAACTACATGCATATTGTAAGAAGACGTGTAAGAGATAGTTCAAACTCATTTGATATTTCTCCTTCGCATTTCAAACAAATGTATAGATTAGACCACCAGTCTACTATAAATTTAATTCAAAGAATTGAACCTCATTACAATCCATCAAAGTCAAGAATTCCGTTACATATTAAAGTAAGGAGTAGATGACTTTCTGAAAACTTTTTAGTTTATACATTTTCACTTTTTTCTATATTTTGCACGAGTAGCATATTTCCAATCAGTGAATCTCTGCAATGTATGTACAGGACATATAGGCGCTTGGCTAAATAATATAATTATTTAATTGAAAGACATTACTTCAAATAATAGTCTTTTCCATCAAATAATAGAGATTGTTTGAATAAGACAAATTTTAATCAAATAAATAGGAATACTAAATCCAAAGAAACCTTTAAACTCTGTGTACGTTTCTTGGGTTGAGATCTCGAACCAATTTCTAGCATCGTGGACACAAGGCTGTAGGCTGGTATTATACAATTGTCGTACAACATATTTTTTAAGTACATTGATTGGCTGCGGGATAGAAAATTTCTAGATAATATACTCGACAACTTTACTATCCTGAAACCAATCAACATGTTTGAAAAATTTGTCGTACGACATATCTTTTAAACTTGTTGATTGGCTGCAGGTGGAGGTGCGCACCAGACAAAACAAGACAAGATTTCTGCAATCTCGATCTTGATCTCAAAAAATCTGAAATGCATGATATCGATCTCGAATTTTCAAGAATCTCGTATATGTATATGATCTCGATCTTGATCTAGATCTTGACGATATTTTGACGAGATTGGCAATACAAAAAAATGGTGAATGTAAATTAATATATCTGTTAAAATTTTAGGAGAAAAGTATGTGTACTGTATATTATATATACTTAGGGCCAGTTTCACAAACGTCAGTTAACTGTTAACCAGAGTTCAGTCAACTCCCTATCTTTATCTATCTTATTATCTAAGAGACAGAGAATCAATTAATCTTCGGTTAGCAGTTAACCGACGTTTGTGAAACTCGCCCTTAGTGTTCCTACCTTAACCTTTCTTAAAAGACTGAAAAGATATAGCGTCTCTGCTGCATATTTTAGAAATTACAAAAGTTGCAAAAGTTATTATGAATTATTTTGCGCATCTTCTAAAGTTATTAATATTCTACTGAATAAACATTCGCGCATTGCGGTCGAATAGGGAACGGACAATAGGGAAAAGAGAGATGTCGAAGAGGAAGCCGGCGTTCAAGATTATTTTTTTACGGAGGGCGACGACGAGGCCGACGAAGATCTGTTGACCAAATTGACGACTTAACCTAAACCTAAACTCGAAAGCACAACAGTGCCTTTCAATCGCCGTTTACAATTGATTGTAGATGAGCCTAGCCGTAGGAATCGTGCTACGGCTTGAGATTTTAAAGCTTACTCCCTACTGCTACTGTGTTACAACCTTATTGTAGACCGACCTTTACGTGAGAACTTCGTTACGCGACATATAAACCAATCTTACGACAACGCAGTCACAGCACCTTACGTGTCGTCGATCGAAAAAATAATAAAATATATTGTTCAAATCTCGTCAAGAACTTTAAATAATCTCGTCAAGATTTTGGTATACTGAATCTCGATATCGATCTCGAATGTTACAAGTAATCTCGATTTTGACTCTCATCTCGACTTCGAGACGAGATCGAGACGAGAACGTGACTTTTCTCGTCTCGTGCGCATCTCTGTTGATTGGCTGCAGGAGAGAAAATTTCTACACTGTAAGAAAGTGTAGCGATTGCATTATTAATAACGGAAATATATAAATTTACTCTTTGTTGTGTAAATACTTATTTATACATGAAAAATTACAAAAAAATGGTAAAATTTACACAATTAAAAGCAAGCAGCTTGCGTGTTATATAAGATAACAAATTTACCAGCGAGGTGTAAATTTACTGACGTAATATACACCTTCAATAGAGGGTCTCAATATCAACCACTATAATAATTGTAATTTTACATGTAACTGTCTTACAGTGTAGATACTCAAGAACCTTTCTATCCCGCAGCCAATCGACACGCTTAAAACATTTTTACGACAAATGTCATACCAACCTTAGGCTAATATTACGACAAATTTTTCAAGCGCGTTGACTAGCTGCAGAATAGAAAAGTTCTCGAGTCTCTAGAAATTATTTATTCTGCAGCCAACCGACACGCGTGAAAAAATTGTCGCACGACAAATGTAATACCAGCCTTACCCGCGATCGGGAAAAAGATCGGGCGACCCGAAGGGGACCTCTCGGATCACCGAGGACGCGCGAGGGAGACAAGTCCGCCACGTTCGCCTGCCACGTGGCGAGCGAAGACGCGCGCTAATTGATTAGCTTCCTCCTTGTCTAACTTCGCCTTATCGATAACTATGGCAAAACGAGCGACGCGCGGCCTGCTGGATGTTTAAATGGGTCGAGTTTTTTTACTCCTTACGTCACGCACTGCGTGGAGAATCCTGGCCTTTGTTCGCCGGATCGCGCGCGCGGTCAGAGTTTCGTCGGAAACCAATCGTGGATTCATTCAGCTGGAAAACGACGCGGTCGCCCGCGTATATTTCCCCCGCGATTCGCGCCAAGTCGCCTCCCCCCCGACTTTCGCCGATCGGCACGCGAGATCGGCTCGCGTCCCCCCCGTTCGCGCATATACAAAGTTATTGTTTGTATCACGCGCGACGAAAAATCATTCGACGGAAAAAAAAGAGAGGCGCAGATATGTCGCGGCTTTCGCAATAACACCGGCGAATTCGCCGACGTTTCGATCTCTCCGTGGTACAATTGTGCTAGAATTGGAAATACCGAGCTGTGTTTACACGCCAGAGAAACGGATTCTCGAAAGGCCGAAATTTCAACGAACACAAGTTCCGGAAAAGGGATGGCGTGGGGCGAGAGGAAACAGTCAAAGACTGTTTACTCAGGAGTGAGTCCGTAGTCCCGGAATGCCTCACAAAGAACCCATGAAAGATACTGAAGAAGATTTTGCGGAAACGGGGACATACTTGCTCCTAGACGTAATACATTTGTACACGGAGAGAATATTGTCTTTGAAAACTTATCCTGAAAATCATGTAATCGTGAGACAACAGAATTTTATGACAAATAATATCAATTTCTTCGCCAGTGATATTCATAAGTAAAGTAGGACAATTGTTCCGACGTATCTGGCAGTTTATTTCGTTTAATACACAACATACAGAATTTTACGAGTTTTTCCGAAATTTTACCATACATTTCGCCAGTAATTATACTCAGTATACATTTTTCTAGTAGAATGTGTGGTAAAATTTCAAAAACATTCCCATAAAGGTCTTCAAAACGTCGTTCTGTCCCACGATCACACGACTTTCGGGGTAAATTTGAGGAGAAAATTCTCCCCGTGTAGTCACATTACTTTTGCAAACAGCAGAGATTGGACTCGAAGAAAAAACGCATTCGGACATCGATTTCATAAAATTATACCGTTTGAATAATTTAACAACAGGCTCTCGTCTAGTCTCTGCATTTCGCAAAATGGAAGCGCGATTACGATTGCAAATGAATGCCACGATTATACACAAACAATAGAGTATCGAAAAATATCACCGCTTTCGGTGTAATCGTCAAACGCGCATTCCTAAGGGTGTCAAGTCATCATGTTGCTAAGGAATACGTACATATATTGTTTTTTTTGTTCTCGCGGAAATTGCAAATTACTCGAAAGGTGATTAAGCGTAAACTAAATTATCCAGTTTATTCGCGTCGTTCATTAAAGGCGAAACGACGAGTGCGACGACAATTTTGGAGGATAAAAAAGAGAAAACGCGATCTGCTCTACGCGCACATAGAGTTTATTGTAATTTCTGTGTCTGCCACTTGCAAAAAAAAGTTACGCATTTTTATCTTTTATTATGCATCCGCAAGGCCATCGCTATAGTCAATTGCGTACAACGGCATTTAACGAGTATTACGATAATTCAGTCGTCAAATTTGGCAAATAGGCAAACCGACAGTTTCGGCGCTTAATTCTCTGAAATCGAGGCTCTTGAGCGAAACAAATCAAACCCGTTGAAGATCCAATTACCAGAAATGGCGAGTGGGAAATTTTAATAATACTAAATGTTCGATAAGCTCGGCTAGAGATAAAACGCTCGCTCGCTCGCCGAAGACGTACGCGCGCACGCGAAAATGTCGCATGTCTAAAAGCATGTCGTTCTAAAAGCGACTTTTAATTAAGCCTCACGATAAAAATGCACGGGACGGCGCAAACGTTGCGCGAACGCGTCGCATTTGAAATTACGATAGACGCAATTCAAACGCCAATTATTTTCACGTCCGTTTGCAAAATTAAACGGGCAAAATGATAGAATCACGCTCGCGTTTAGCAATGCAAGTTTAATCTTGCACGAGCGCGGCAGACCAAACGATCCGCGCGCAAGCGAATATTCGGTTCGATTCTGCCGGAAGATACGCGCGGTCCACATCCGCGTATTCGGGAGTCACACTCGTGCCGCGTGGCCATCGGACACACGCCGGCTGTAAACGACACCGCTAACGAAACGTCGTCTCGTCGCGTATTCCGCTTCTCCCCGAGACGACGGAGGAGAATCCCATCACCCCCACCCCCCACCACCGCGGGGAAGTCCCGACTCCCGAGAGACGATGAAAACGCCTGAAATCCCGCGGCGGCAGGCACGGCCCTGCGGCGCGAGGCTTCCGCGTCTGCTCGCGTCGGGGAAACTTGGGTATCTTTTTCCGATCGGTGGAGAGGCGCCTTGAACCCTCCGTACCCTCTGCCCCCCCTCCCTCCCTCCCCCATCCCGCGTTGCGGCACTACGGTCGTACGCGGCTCTCGAGCGATACGTACCTACGGCGTCGATCGGGGCTGATCCGAATCCGCGCGACGGCTCAGCCGACATGCGAGAGAGACGAGGGCCGCGCGATTTCGCCTCTCCTCCTCCTCCTCTCTTCCACCGCCGCGCGTACGTCGCCTCCCCCTTCGCGAGACGGTACGCGAGGCGAGACACACACACACACACCGCGTACGACGGGACACGAGAGACGCGCCGCCGTTGCCGGTGACGACGACCGTTTTTCTTCTTTTTCCCCCTCCCCCTCCTCCTCCACTACCTCTTCTTCGTCTCTACCTCCCCCCGGCGCGCTTCCGCACCTCACTTCACGCGTCAGCACGAGGCGGCCCCGCGAAAGACGCGCGTTCGGCTCACTGCACTCTCACTCTTTAAGCCTCGCACCGCCGTCTCGCGTCCACGGCGATATGGCGCGCACGCATCGCGCGTAAGCGCGTACGTAACGAGAATCGGTGTGCACGCGTGCACACTCGGTCGACCCGGCCGAACGTCCGTTCGTTCGCCCGCCCACTCTTCTCCCGCCCGTTTCTCCGCGTCCGTCCGTCCGTCCGTCCGCCCAGTTCGTCCGCCTCGCCGCCGGAGCGTCGTCTCGGCACCGCTCTCGCCTTTTCCTCCCTCGCACACCGGCGCGGCGTGCACGACTCACCGGATCCGCGATCGCGGCGCGCGCGCACACCACACACACGCGCGCGCACGCACACACACGCACGCACACACACACACGCACACACACACCCTTACGGGAAATAGTCACATGTTCCAGCGGGATTTCGAGAGCGTTGGTATGGCATGCACGTACGCATGGACCGCACGCACGTTTTCCACGAGAAGAATGTGTACTGTGCGCTGCTGTACGCTACACCGAGCTCCGTAGCTGCACGCGCGAATAGCGACACAGCGACCGAGTTCTCCCCCTCCCCTTCCTTGCCGACGGTTGTACGGAGAAGATCCTAGGCATGCGCAGCCGCTGTCGACTTCAGCAGACGCGCTCGCGTGCCCCGCGACGTTCCCCAAATCGTCGTTTTGCCGCGCGTGCGCGGTCGCGCGCCCGACCCACGTGACTGCCCCGCGACAGACCGCACGAAGCATTTTCCGATTAAAACTCGTTCCCGGCTTTTACGAAAAAAAAACTGAAGTAGCGAAACTTAGGCAACCTAAGGGGATGCTGGAGCGATTCTGCACCTTTTGGCACCTTTTGCTCCTAGAACTATCAATTCGTAATCAGACTAACCCATACAGCACAGATGGTTGCAGTTACATTGCAGAAACGTTGCAATCTTGCAGATTGCAGTGCAATCTTGCAGAGACATTGCAGGGATATCAAATTGCAAACTTTCGATAGCAATATTGCAGCAATGTTTCAAAAATAATGAAAATACTATACTCATACAGCACAGATGGTTGCAGTTACATTGCAGAAACGTTGCAATCTTGCAGAGACATTGCAGGGATATAAAATTGCAAACTTTCGATAGCAATATTGCAGCAATGTTTCAAAAATAATGAAAATACTATATTTTCTATTTAAAAAATGTTTCTAATTACGAGAATTTTATAATGTTATTTTCGTTGATACCAATAATGCGCGAATTATTAAGTACTTGATCAGTGCGGTGTTGCTCGCAATCTCCATCTATTGCGAAGCGACATAATCTCCTTAGGTTGCTTCGCAATAGCTTGCTGTGTATTGAAAAAGGCCCGGATGCATATGTAATTAGTAAATTCTCTGCTTATGTACAACAACGACAAATTATTCCAAAAATATTGCGCCGCAACATTGCTATAATGTTGCACTGCAATCTCTCTGAGGGCGGACATTTCAACGTTGCTGCAATCTTCCAGAAACGTTGCAGCAATGTTGCGCAACGTTGCTGCAATATTGCAATCTTGCAATGTAATATTTCTGCAATCTTCCTGCAATCTTTCTGTGCTGTGTGGGAACTCAGAGAACTGCATGGTATCATTGAAATTAAGTTTAGAAGGTGTCTTTTTGTCATTTTCTTGATTACAATCGAGATAGTGACTTTTATCTAAATATTGATAATCATTAAGTAACATCTTTCATAGGTTAATTATACCGACACGCAAGTTTGCACAGTCTATAAGATAAAGAATAAGAATTTCTATAAGTACTGTTCCGCATGCCAATTCCTTCTTCCTTTATTGTGAACGCATACGAAAGCATGGCTTCCCATTGGTCGAAATTTAATTCTCTATTCCTAGTTCTCTATTCTGCTTCGGCTGTTTTCCTTTTAGGAGGCACAAGCGACACTTTTGACACAAATAAACACACATCGCTTTCCATATAGAATTTTACTCTGCTTGGGAGGAGAGTTAGAGTGTGTTTTTTGACTAGTGATGTCAGGTTAGCATGCGCACACAAGCGCAAACACGTGACTCATTGTTAGTCATGTTCCATCGTTCGTTAAATTGAGATCAGCTCCTTTGATTTACCATACGGATTTATTGATACAACTATCACTTGAAAAGGACCAGAAACCATGGTCGAAACGTTGTGAGTTCGAATATAAAAATTGCCAGGCATGGTCAAGTAATCTTCTGAAGCTTTTAAGAAGATTATAGATTGTTGCGTATATACAAAACAATGAACACGTTAATTTCAGTATATAAAAGTTGATCTGATACTTTTCTTTCTGTGCACACACACACACACACACACACACACACACACACACACACACACACACACACACACACATACACACATACACACATACGCTGTTGGATTTGGACCAAAGACATGGCGGAATACCACGTGATCGGGACCGCAAAGATCAAAAGGACCGACAGAAAGTGGACCTGCATGGTTATACTATGGCATGCATTGTCCGTTCTACCAATGTGGATTAACTTTAATCTCGGTTCAACTTACTTTCTATTGTACTAGAAACGATAAAACGCGCGCTTCGCGCGCGCAGTTTGTGGTCGACCATTGTGTATTTTTAAGAATTTGTATACACGCGAAGAAGTAATTGTATGCGCAACGTCAATTTAAAATAAAAAGTAATTTGTCACTCACTGATACGGTTCGCAACAGCAAAGTTGTACATCGCTAACTATTACATGTTAAACTGTAACAATACAAAAATGTATACGATTACTCGTATTATAGACTAATTATGTAAAATCCAGACTATTGTATTAAATATACTTTATATTTAATATTTTTGAAAATGGGTATTTATTAAAATAATTATATAGAATACTGAAAGTCTTTCTTTTAAATATGAATTCACAAAATTTTATACGTATGGTTTTGTCACTAACACTTATTCGAATGCTCGTTGGAATCATTTGAATAAATAAAATAAAAACACAGAACAGATGATTAATTTTGCACAAGTAGCAAATAACAAAAATGTAAGACACTTACCTTACGATTTCTCTGCCGTTGCCCGATGCCGCCTAGACCTGCTCCTCCTCTCAGATTTTCTTGTTGCACTTACACTCACAGCACTCACTCGCGAAAATCGATCGCGCGAAATTTCGGACACTCCCGTACGCGATGTAAAATACCGTGAAATGTAGTAAGCGACGTTCTTTACTTCCTGCCCGTTCGAGTTGCGAAGAACTAAGGAGCGAATTACAGAGCGAATTACAGCGCGAACGCCGAAGTCGCACAAATATCTCTCTCTTCCCGAAAATGGAACAGATTACACGAAATCGATAGATAGTTAAAAGCGCGGTGCGTAAACGAGATGTAACCGCGACAACGTACCACGGTTTACTTTCATATTTTAGATGAGTTAGTCTCGTAAAATATCCATGTACACGTTGATAAAGAGCCGTCGCGTCTCAACGCGCAATTCGTTTCTTATTACAAGTTGTAGAAACTTAATAATTAATCTTGTAGCGTTACTTGTCACTGATAAAGGAGTCCAAATCAATAGTGTTTTATCGTTACATTCTTCACGATCGAGTCTTGGAAACCGACAACGCAAAAACAATACCACGTACGGAGCGACTCGCGCCACTGCTTGCCAGCTCGACGTTCGGCGAGTGACTGCGCGGCAACCTTGGTGTAAACAATGGTCCGCGTGACGTTGTACGATGCCGCGCCGAGTGAAAAACAATAAAAAAACGTTGAGAATTCGTTGGCCCATCTACGTAATGAAAATTCCGTACTTATCACTCGCTCGCCGAACGTCGAGCCGGCAGGCAGCAGCGAGAGTTGTTCCGTGCGTGATATTATTTTTACGTTACCGGTTTCCAAGACTCGATCGCGAAGAATGTAGGGATAAAAC
>NW_011967121.1:449904-456781 GCF_000949405.1 Vollenhovia emeryi | reverse complement strand
GCTATTGATTTGTACACCTTTATCAGTGACAAGTAACGTTACTCGATTAATTATTAAGATTCTAAAACTTGTAATGAGAAACGAATTGCATGTTGAAGCGACGGCTCTTTATCAATGTGTATATAGATATTTCACGAGACCAACTCATCTAAAACATGAATGTAAACCGTGGTACATTGTCGCGGTTACATCTCGTTTACGCACCGCGCTTTTAACTATCTATCGATTTCGTGTAATCTGTTCCATTTTCGGGGAGAGAAATTTGTGCGACTTCGGCGTTCACGGCGTAATTCGCTCCGTCGTTCTTCGCAATTTGAACGGGCAGGAAGTAAAGAACGTCGCTTACTGCATTTCACGGTATTTTACATCGCGTACGGGAGTGTCCGAAATTTCGCGCGATCGATTTTCACGAGTGAGTGCTGTGAGTGTAAGTGCAACAAGAAAATCTGAGAGGAGGAGCAGGTCTAGGCGGCATCGGGCAACGGCAGAGAAATCGTAAGGTAAGTGTCTTATAATACATTTTTGTTATTTGCTACTTGTGCAAAATGAATCATCTGTTCTGTGCTTTTATTTTATTTATTCAAATGGTTCCAACGAGCTCTCGAATAAGTGTTAGAGACAAAACCATACGTATAAAATTTTTTTAGTTCATATTTAAAAGGAAGACTTTCAGTATTCTATACATATAACTGTTTTAATAAATACCCATTTTTTAAATATAAAATATAAAGTATATTTAATACAATAGTTTCGACTTTGCATAATTAGTCTATAATAATCGTATACATTTTTGTATTGCTACAGTTTAACATATATAGTTAGCGATGTACAACTTTGCTGTTGCGACTCGTATCAGTGAGTGACATATTACTTTTTATTTTAAAGTGACGTTGCGCATATAATTACTTCTCTCTCTCTCTCTCTCTCTCTCTTTCTCTTCGCGTGTGTACGAATTCTTAAAAATACACAATGCTTGACCACAAACAGCGCGCGCGAAGCGCGCGTTCTGTCATGTCTTACAGTATTTCTAAATTGTAAACCTTCATTTAGGCCCGGTCTACAATGAGTTGTTAGTCGTTAGTCAGAAGGCGGAACTATATGTCGGTCCTTTTTCTTCCACCCAGAAAGGAAAAGGATCAACATATAGTTGCGACTTCTGACTAACGACTAACGACTCATTGTAGACCGGGCCTTACTCTGAACCTGAAAGAGAAGTGAAGCACATCGCGCTTCGAGAAAATCAATCGGCATTGCGGAGAAGGGCCTAAACTGTTCGATATTAACGACATTCGCGCTGGTAACATCTCTTTTTTTAGTAAGGGACAAGCGCGCGCTACGCGCGCGCCATTTGCTGTCTCTATAAATTCGCATGGTTTGACAGCTGCAAATAACACGACTGAAGTATGTCGTATCGCACAATGAATTAAAAGTTTGATGCGACACAATGTTAATTCCGAATTTTTATTATGTTTAGACATAATGAAAATTCGGAAATTATTTTTATATTCGTAGGTAATTTTAATTTATCGGATTATTATTTTGTTGACATGATATTAAACCAGTTTATTAAATTTTGGCCCTTAGATAATAAAAAATGAATTTCATTATGTTCATCATTTTAATTCATTAAATAAATTAAAATGATGGAATATAACGAAAAATGGATATAACGAAATTCGGAATTTTTATGTCTAAATATAATTTTAAATAAAATTATTATTAGTCGAGTCAATTTTACTTCGTATGTGGAGAACAGAATTTTTCTTCGCTATTTTTTAAAACTTTCACAGTGGATTAAGGATCTCTTGTGTTATTGAAAAGTAAAACGACATGCCACAAGGTTAATGAGATTGAAAGAGAATTAGTCTAAAATTGTAATAATTTAGAAAAAATTGTTTCCGATTTCGCTCCTAAAAAAATAGAAAATAAATATCCATTTAATAGGACTTGATTATAATATAAAAACGAAAAATAAAAGATGTTTGTTTGTACACAATTATTTGTTTCCTACTTTTATTTTTAATATTTTACTTTACTTAACAACATATATTTGCCTAGAGGCGGCGTACCCTAGCGACGGCTCTGATCGCGATTGTTCAGTTATTGCCTAGATTTCTATTGTGTCTTCTTGGAGAAACGGCACAAGTCTGATTGAAATTCATCCCGAAAAGTTGCATAATACCGAAGTCTTTTCGACGTTTGTTCTTCTCGTCGATTCTACTTCTTCTCAATAGTAAAATGTTGACGCTACTGACAATAAGACGGTCCCAGATTGCGCTACCGCACATGTTTGAAAAATCTGAGAGCACGAGCTTACTCTTCAATCGCGTAAATTTTTATATCGCGATAAGAACTGTTGCGCTCGTCTTACGGGGAGGGTAAATAACATGCTTTTAGAAGAATAAAGACTTGCTGTCGCCAGTAAATAATTAACCAATGTAGGAAATTAAAATCGACACAACTACCAAATTAAAGAAATTTATTGCGAAAAATATTATATCAGCCTGGGTTTGAACCTGGACCTCCCTACACTCTAGGACTAGGAAAATCTCGAAATGAGATTACATTGCGTAAGAGGAAGAAAAATGTTAAATCAAAGGTTACAACGATTTAAATGATTTTATTGTCAAAATAATTACATGTATTCTAGAAGTAACGATTATAGTATTTAGATAAGATTCTAATATTATTGGAATGTAAAATTATTAAATGTTAAGGAAATTATAGATTGTAATACAAAACAGTAAACGCGTTAATTTGAGTATGTAACAGTTGATCTGACACTTTCTTCTCTGTGCACCAATTTGACAACTGAAGCACGCGGTAATTTGTTGCAATAAACGATCTAATGATGACATTTTCGCGTCTATTCCTCGACTTTAGATGCTAATAGATTTTTGCCGGACGATCAGGGAAACGGCAAAATGGCATCCGTCGAATATACACCGAGGGAAAATTTCTGCGCGTCTTAACGGGCGCACTTTACATACGTCGTTTCTTGATCCGCCAGAGCGTAGTCATTGACACAAAATGTTCTTGAATGCGCGCGAATGCGTGCGCTGGGATCGAGCGCATTGCAAGCAGGTTTAAACCTGATCGGGTTTTTACGACGCCTCGAAAAACGACCGCGATACTCCCGAGCGGAATCACGCCGGGAACAGGGCGGACTCGTGCGACCGTAGAAACGAAGATTTCGTTTCCGGATCGGGATCGAATCGCGACCGAATCTCTCGCGAGTTTCCACTGCGACGATCGCGATCTTCTTCTGTCTCTCGACGAGTTTCGGAACGCGGAAAAATCCGCAAGGACGGTTTCACGATTTTCGCCCGCTTGTCTCGATCGCGCTGCGATTCTCGCGGCGTCCTCCTTGCTTCTCTCCTCGTTGAGAATATCGCAACAATATGAAAGCCGTTTATTACCGCAGCGAAGAATGAACGGTTCGTTACGTAACGAACTTTTAGAAAGCTTTCGCTCCAATTACGTTAATCGCCGTTCGGTTTGCGGCTAACTTCAATCGGCTAGCGTCCTAATCGAGCGGAAGCGCTCCGTTACTGATCATCGACGTTAAAAACGGGTTAGACGAGCGCGTTGACGCTCGTAACTCGCCAAGTGGAATCCGAATGTCGAAGACAACTCGCGAGTGCATGTTCGAAATTGATCCTATCGTCCCAGAGCGCGGCTGTGAACATGGGCGCGGGGAAGAACGGAAGAGAGGAGAGCCCGTGTGACGGCGATGCGATCGACGGGCGACACAGGGGGGAGGTCGGCGGGGAGGAAAGGAAGGAGGGATGGGGGCCTGCCCGGGCACCTCAACCTTGAGCGCGTGGACGGGGAAAAAATCGCGACGCCTCTGCGCAAAAATTAACGAGAGCGATACAACATGGCGGCCTCGCCCGCCGTTGATTTCTGCCCCCCTCCCCTTCTTCCCTCCCGCCCTCTTGCCGCTACCTTCCGCGGGCTCGATTTCGCCGGGTACCGTTTCGGGCGCGGTATCGCGCCGTCCGGATGAGTGACTGAAGGGCGGAAGGACGAAGGGAGAAAAAGAGGGCGAGGAGAGAGGGAGAAACGGACAATAGGTCATCCTTCGAGATCCCGGCAACCCCTGCTGCCGCAAGTCGGGGGTGTCGCCAGCTATGGGGCTCGCCGGAAACATCCCAATGCCGGACTTCAACCGGACGCGGCATCTAGACGGCTTTGGCAGTCGTTGACAGTCGTCTAAACAAACTCCCTCCCGCCACCGCCGCGAATCTCGAGCCTCCTGGCCGCCGCGCCGCGCGCGGCATCTCGCCGCGACCAATCGGAGGCGAGCCGCGCGTCCGCGACTCACTTCAAATCGGATCGCCTCGCGGCGCCGCGCGCGATGCACGGGTTAGTCCCAGTCTACAATAGAGATTTAAGCCCTAAGCCTTAAGAAATTGACTAATCACAGTCGCGCATTCTTCTCGTACTTGACCGTGATTGGCCAATTTCTTAAAGCTTAGGGCTTAAATCATCTATTGTAGACTGGGACTTAGTGCTTCTTTTTAAATTCTCCTTAACGCGACGGAGTCATTTTCGGTCTGACGGCGACGCCTTTCTGATCCGATTCTCTAATGTAAAGAATTTCTTCGCTGAAAAGACGATTGTTATACAATTATTAGTAACTTTTCGACGCTTCCACCGCGTTCAAAAATTAAATATCTCTGAAGAGTGTAAAATGTTTTCTTAAGGAAGATTAGTTACATCTTTCTTAAGAAAGAAAAACCTACTATCTCATATTAGACTCCTGTCTCAAAATAGAAGACTTTCCTCTACTCAATATAATTACTAGTAAAATGTATGGTAAAATTTGAAAAACTCCCATAAAATTCTTCAAAATGCCACGTTGTCCCACCATTACACGACTTTCAGGGTAAATTTTGAAAGAACATTCTCTCCGTGTACAAAACACTTTTTGGCCAGATGAGTTTTCGAACGTATACTCAAGATCATCATATTAATAAATCATATCAATAAATATAAGAACTGACTCTGAAGCCTTAGTGTGTAATCAGTGCGCACTAGTGCGAGCAACCGAATTTGCTACGAGACATTTACGTAGTATTCCCATCCCATACAGCACAAATGGTTGCAGTTACATTGCAGAACGTTGCAATCTTGCAGAGACAATGCAGGGATATAAAATTGCAAACTTTCGACAGCAATGTTGCAGCAATGTTTCAAAAGTAATAAAAATACTATATTTTCTATTTAAAAAATTTTTCTAATTACGGGAATTTTATGATGTTATTTTCGTTGATACCAATAATGCGCGAATTATGAAGTACTTGATCAGTGCGGTGTTGCTCGCAATCTCCATCTATTGCGAAGCGACATAATCTCCTTAGGTTGCTTCGCAATAGCTTGCTGTGTATTGAAAAAAGCCCGGATGCATATGTAATTAGTATAAATTCTCTGCTTATATACAACAAATTATTCCAAAAATATTGCGCTGCAACATTGCTATAATGTTACACTGCAATCTCTCTGAGGGCGGACATTTCAACGTTGCTGCAATATTGCAATCTTGCAATGTAACATTTCTGCAATCTTCTTGCAATCTTTCTGTGCTGTGTGAGATACAGCACCAAAGCTTTCAGAAACATTTCAGAAAACATTGTTGCAATGTTGCAATGTTTCTGAAAGCTTCGGTGCTGTATGGGTTTTTACAGGATCGCCACAAGGATTCAATGGAAGGACGCGAAGGGTCGATGGAATTAACTGTACATGCTATGCATTATTTATTTTATCGATTCATACATTTTTAAAAATTGATTCACATTTCCAAAAGACATCTGATTTCTATTTCATTACAGGAGTGACGTAAAAACGATAGATCGGTACACAGTCCTACTAGGGGCTTCGAAGTCGAAGGAATACTGATTTCGTTAGAACGGAGTTTCCGGCGTATACATGTAAAAATGCTCGCCCGTCGCGGACCGCGCGTCCACGAGGAAAACGGCGGAGGTAATTCGTAGCATCGACGTGGCGTACAATGACAGACTTCTACGATGCGTAACACAGGTTCCGCGGGTTGTAATGACGAGCCTCGGCCCTTCCGCCACGTCCGTACGGCTGTACTTCCGGGGGATTGTATCGGGATCGTATTTTCCGTGGGAGGGCGGACGGGGATGATCAGAAAGGAGAGCAACGTGCCCCCGGGTACGCGAGAAACAAACGTCGTCGCGCAACGGTGTCGTTATTCCAAGATTAACCCGGGGGGGAAATCCCGCACCTCGCGCTTCCGGCCGTAGGACGAGACTCGCACTAGAACGCGGACGTAAAACTCGTGTTACGGGGTCAAGAATGTGTACCGAAATACGCACGTACAGTAGAATACGAGAAATTGATAGACGTACGAAGCTGCAAGAGAGACACACGTCCGCAAGCAGCTCGGAGAAGGATGCATTTAGCATGCGATTGAATACAAAGACAAACCAAAATAGAAAAAAAAACGAAAACGATAGAATGTATCACATCGCGCCGCGCAAACAGCTCGGCTGCAGTTCCGTGTGGTTCTGGGAACAGGGAGAATGTAAGGATTGCCGAATCGAGCGAAGAGTCAAAGTCCACTCCTCTCTCCTTTTTTCCCTCCTTACAACTAACGTACTCCCGCATTCGATGCACTAACGGCGACTTAACGCGGTAACAACGATACGACGATCGTTTACGCGATTATTAGCTCGATGAAGAAAAATTTCTCCTGCACTCGATTAAACAGGGTGTACCAAAACCACCGGATATCCTTTTAATCACAGATACTTTAGGAATTTAAGACGAAAATTCTAATACGAATATGTCGATGTTATAATAGTTTTTAAATAATAAGCGAGTATATTTCACCAATGATAGGCCTGAG